>NC_086451.1:49865109-50000109 GCF_028390025.1 Pseudophryne corroboree
TGCCTTAGGATTTACTATGTATTTACCATTTGTGGTAATCGGAAGGTTACCAAACTCAGAAGCAACACCCCAGACATCCATTTATTTATACAACTACCCCGCTAAGGAGAAGGAAAGGGGCAGAGTACACACTGCACATTCAATTTCTATACCGCCCAAGCATCACCACTTCCCACCACTACTCAGTGGGTGGAGCTTCAAAAATGTGCAGCTGTAACATGTTGTCATGCAGTTGCGTAACTAAACATTTTAGCGCTGTGTGCAAGAAACAGCATCGGCGCCCTCCCCCCGCCAACACACACCATATATAAAACAGGGCCAATGGACCATATATAAGCCAGGGCCTATGGAACACACAAAAATACAGGGGCATGGCTTCACAGGGAAGGAGCATGGCCACAGTGCTCCCTTTTACACAGCACGGCAGGTAGAGTTCCCTTTTACACAGCACGGCAGGTAGAGTCCCCTTTTACACAGCACAGCAGGTAGAGTCCCCTTTTACACAGCACGGCAGGTCGAGTCCCCATTTTAAACAGCACAGCAGGTAGAGTCCCCTTTTACACAGCACGGCAGGTAGAGTCCCCTTTTACACAGCACGGCAGGTAGAGTCCCCTTTTACACAGCACGGCAGGTCGAGTCCCCATTTTACACAGCACGGCAGGTAGAGTCCCCTTTTACACAGCACGGCAGGTCGAGTCCCCATTTTACACAGCACAGCAGGTAGAGTCCCCTTTTACACAGCACGGCAGGTAGAGTCCCCTTTTACACAGCACGGCAGGTAGAGTCCCCTTTTACACAGCGCGGCAGGTAGAGTCCCCTTTTACACAGCACGGCAGGTAGAGTCCCCTTTTACACAGCATGGCAGGTCGAGTCCTCATTTTACACAGCACGGCACGCAGAGTCTCCCTTTTTTCACACACTATTCAAGCAGAGTCCCCCTTCTTTACACATTAGGCTGCAGTCCCCGTATTTTACATATTACAGCAACAGAGCCCCCTCTTTTTTTTTTTACACATTAGGCACAGTGTGTGTGTGTGTGTGTGTGTGTGTGTGTGTGTGTGTGTGTGTGTGTGTGTGTGTGTGTTTCACCTGTGCTCCGATCCGTCTTCCACGACTTCCAGCCAGACAGACACTCCTAGATGGGACCTGCAGCCTTCAATAGGGGGCGTTACGTGTGTGAGCGTCACTGCTACAGGGGGCATGACGTGTGTAAGCGGCACTGGTACAGGGGGCGTTACGTATGTAAGCGTCACTGGTACAGGGGGCTTGACGTGTGTAAGCGGCACTGGTACAGGGGGCGTTACGTATGTAAGCGTCACTGGTACAGGGGGGTGTTACGTGTGTAAGCGTCACTGGCCCAGAGGGCGCTACGTGTCTAAGTGGCACTGGCACAGAGGGCGTTTCGTGTCTAAGCGACACTGCTACAGGGGGCATTACGTGTGTAAGCGTCACTGGTACAGGGGGGCGTTACGTGTGTAAGCGGCACTGGTACTTGGGGCGTTACGTGAGAAAGCGGCACTGCTACAGGGGCGTTACGTGTGTAAGCGTAACTGCTACAGGGGGCGTTACGTGTATAAGCATCACTGGTACAGGGGGCTTTACATGTATAAACATCACTGGTACAGAGGGCGTTACGTGTCTAAGCGGCACTGCTACAGGGGTGTGACATGTGTAAGCATCACTGGTTCAGGGGGCAGTACATGTGTAAGTGTCTCTACTATAGGGGGTATTATGTGCGCTGTGCCTTTGTAAAGTATGCGAGGGTGCAAATTTATAGTTTGTAGGGGGCGCCAAACACCGTAGAACCGGCCCAGACTGCACACCCACTGCACTGCGCAGCACTGTCACCTTTTACATTGATTCAGCATCCAGACATTACCCTCCGTGATATCACCCTCTCTATCCGTTACATTAGCCATCTCGGGGCTTCCAGGCTGGCAGGCCAGGTGCAGTGTTGTGGAGTCAGGGCCTCTGGGGATCTGGGTGCGGCTGTGGCGGGGAGGCACTTCTGTGACATCATGCGCAGAGGAGGCTCCGGGGCTCAGAGAGTATGCGGAGCAGGGAGGGCTATGAAAGCCTTCTGCTGCGCCGCTTTCATACACATCTATGCCGGTGGCCACAGCGGCTTTTGTTCCACCTGCACCGCGGCTAGGGAGTGGGGATTGTTGATGCCGGAGGGGGCAGGCGGACTGGCAGCAGGACATAGGATGCTGCAGTAAAAGGATGTTTTTCCCTCCTATCTACAGCACAGAGACTTGCTGCAGATGCAGTGGCATACCCTCCAGCTGCACCTTTTTGGCAGGTACAGTCCCTTTTTTTTTATGGTCTGTACCGATGTTTTACTCTCCAAGCTTCCATTGAAAGTATATGAAAAGGGGCGTGACCACGCTGCTGTACCCGTGGCCATGCCCCCTTTCGAATGTGTATCAATGTTTATGTGTAAAGTGTTGGAGGGTATGTTGCTGCAGATGGCAGATGCAGTGGGCCTATTTTGGGGTGTGGGGCTGGAGCTGCAGCTCCATCAGTCCCATTGCTAATCCTGCTCTGTAAAAACACAGCAGGCAAAGGGCAGAGCCTCCCATTGGATGTAACCTGTGTGGGAGGGCGTTTCTCGTCCAGTCAGCTGTGGACTGGGTGTGATAGACCTCCTGCTAACCCAATGAGAGCTCCTAGCCACGCCCAGCGTTAGAGCTCCAGGCACAGAGTCACAGGGCTATTATATAGTATATATATATACACACACACACACACACACACACACACACACACACACACACACACACACACACTCTTGTCTTTATATACAGTATATTTTAATGGGATACATTATGGGTAAAAATTAATACTGTGGAAAAGCTGTGTTTGTGCCTTAAGATTTACTATGTATTTACCATTTGTGGTAATCGGAAGGTTACTAAACTCATAAGCAGCACCCCAGACATCCATTTATTTATACAACTACCCTGCTAAGGAGAAGGAAAGGGGCAGAGTACACACTGCACATTAAATTTCTATACCGCCCAAGCATCACCACTTCCCACCACTACTCAGTGGCTGGAGCTTCAAAAATGTGCAGCTGTAACATGTTGTCATGCAGTTGCGTAACTAAACATTTTAGCGCTGTGTGCAAGAAACAGCATCGGCACCCTCCCCCCGCCAACACACACCATATATAAAACAGGGCCAATGGACCATATATAAGCCAGGGCCTATGGAACACACAAAAATACAGGGGCATGGCTTCACGGGGAAGGAGCATGGCCACAGTGCTCCCTTTTACACAGCACGGCAGGTCGAGTCCCCATTTTAAACAGCACGGCAGGTAGAGTTCCCTTTTACACAGCACGGCAGGTCGAGTCCCCTTTTACACAGCACGGCAGGTCGAGTCCCCATTTTACACAGCACAGCAGGTAGAGTCCTCATTTTACACAACACGGCAGGTCGAGTCCCCATTTTACACAGCACAGCAGGTAGAGTCCCCTTTTACACAGCACGGCAGGTAGAGTCCCCTTTTACACAGCACAGCAGGTAGAGTCCCCTTTTACACAGCACAGCAGGTAGAGTCCCCTTTTACACAGCACGGCAGGTCGAGTCCCCATTTTACACAGCACAGCAGGTAGAGTCCTCATTTTACACAACACGGCAGGTCGAGTCCCCATTTTACACAGCACAGCAGGTAGAGTCCCCTTTTACACAGCACGGCAGGTAGAGTCCCCTTTTACACAGCACGGCAGGTAGAGTCCCCTTTTACACAGCGCGGCAGGTAGAGTCCCCTTTTACACAGCATGGCAGGTCGAGTCCTCATTTTACACAGCACGGCACGCAGAGTCTCCCTTTTTTCACACACTATTCAAGCAGAGTCCCCCTTCTTTACACATTAGGCTGCAGTCCCCGTATTTTACATATTATAGCAACAGAGCCCCCTCTTTTTTTTTTTACACATTAGGCACAGTGTGTGTGTGTGTGTGTGTGTGTGTGTGTGTGTGTGTGTGTGTGTGTGTTTCACCTGTGCTCCGATCCGTCTTCCGCGACTTCCAGCCAGACAGACACTCCTAGATGGGACCTGCAGCCTTCAATAGCGCTCCCTCTGCATTACAGAGCCGGCGGCGGAACTCACAGGTGGGGATGGGGATGTGTGCTACAGCATCGCAGCTGCGGCACCACTCCCCGTCCCTTACACAGGCGGCGGGACTCACAGACGGGGACAGGGACGTGTGCTACAGTATGACAGCTGTGGTACCACTCCCCATCCCTTACACAGGCGCCGGGACTCACAGGCTGGATACGGGGGGTGAGCTGTGCTACCACATGCCAGCTGCAGCACCACTCCCCGTCATTTGCCCGGCCGGCGGCACTCACAGACTGGATACCGGAAGGTGGCTGTATGACACCACATGGCAGCTGCACAGGCAGCGGAAAACAGACGCCGACTGCAGCCAGAACTTACACTACTGCCTCACTGGGTACAGCGGCCATGCGGGGGGAGGGGCTGCCAGATGATGCGCCTGCAGTGCGCTGTGGGCAAGGCACCATCGGCACACACCTAGTTACGACCCTGTTGTCATGACACAGCCACATGAACTACACGTGTGGGGAGACACTAGGGAGACTGATGACCCTGGACGGATGACTGCTTCAGACGCTGGCGCCCAACACCCTGGTCAGCATCTCTGTCATCTAGCTTAAAGGATGGCATACCCTCCAGCTGTACCTTTTTGGCAGGTACAGTACCTTTTTTTTATGGTCTGTACCAATTTTTGGCTCTCCAAACTTCCATTGAAAGTATACAAAAAGGGGCGTGGTCACGCCATTTTACCCGTGGCCACACCCCCTTTTCGAATTTGTACCAATTTTTATGTGTAAATTGGTGGACGGTATGGGATGGTGTTGCCTTGACCCGGGATCAAGAACTGAGTGGCTCGCTGGATGAGGGTTCCCTGCGTACCTGAGTGTCAATTGTTTAGAGACAGGGTTTTACTTACATTGTTGTATTGGTATTTACATTTATCCACATCCTGTTTTATAAGTTGCACTGCCTCTGTGGCACTATGTGGTGTAAGGGGCACTGCTACTGTGTGGCATATGGGGCACTGCTGTGTGATATAACATGAATAAGGGGCACTACTGTGTGGTGTTATTTAAATTGGGTGTACTATTGTGTGGTCATGCCGCTTCCCAGAGTATTAAGGGGAGGAGCCTATGCCAGGAGCCAGATGCTGACGCTGAGGTGGGCCTAAGTGCAGAGCCGGCGCTACCCGCTCAGCAAGGGTATGCAATGCAGGGAGGCGCTGAGGTGAAGAGGCGCTCTCCCTGCTCTGCTACCCTGCTGCTGCCGGCAGCCGCTGTGCCTGTCAGACTGGATGACAGGTAGCGGCGCTGGCAGCGGGTAGCGCGGCTCCCTCCCCAGTGAGACTGCAGCAGGCAGCGCGCACTGTGCAGACTCATCCCTCTCACAGCTCCGCTGCCGCCGCCGACCTCCGTCGCGCCGAATTGTATTGGGGGCGTGGCCTAATCGCGGGAGGCGTGGCCACGTCCCCTTATGGAAAAAGTAAAAAAATTATCTTTATAGTGCCTGATGATCCCTGTGCCGCCAGCCCTCAGCCCCTCAGCCAGGGTCATTTCGGTGTGGGAGGGTGATTAGTGTGATCACTCCCCCCCCCACCTCCCCCACCTGTACAGGAACAGGCAGTGGCTCAGCATTAGCAGCATGTGCTGTGCTCCCAGGATGAGAGCCTTATGCTGCTGCCTAGTAAAGAGGGATGGTGGTGGGAGTGCGGCAGACCACAGCCGCCCCATAAGTCCCAGGCCCGGGTAATTAGCACCCGCTCCCTCCACCCCACCCCCCCCTCCCCCTCTCGGCATCACTACCGACATCCTACAGCCATTGCTGCTGAAGTAACAGAGCCTGCAAGAAACCGGAGGCAGAGAAGGAAGAGGAGGAGCAGCGCCTGATCCGGGACCTCCTGCAGGTAACGGGGCCGCACTGTGGAGGGAATGAGGGCTGTACCTGGCATAGGGGGTTATTCAGAGATGAACGCAGATGGATGCATAGGCAGCCGGATCTGCGTTCATCTCTGCACATGCTGAGGGCCGCCCAGCACAAGGCAAGGCCGCCCAGCATGTGTGGCGCCGCCTCCCGATGCATCCGAAATTTGATTGAGGACGCATCTGATCTAAGGTTGACCCCTGGCAGTGCAGCCTGGTCAGCAGCCATTTTTTGGGGGGAGCGGCTGCGTGTGACGTCCCGGCCTGCCCCAATTTTTCCAGCGTCACCCCAGCAACAACTTAACTCCACTACCCTGTCGCCTATCAATCACTTTGTGGTCGCATCCATTGGGGAAGTGACCACAATGTGTGTGGCCTCACGCCCACTGCGCATGCACAGTTTGCTGCCACTGGCAAACTGCGTTGAGGGCCGCCATTGCAGTGGGGTCTCAATGACCTTCATAATGTGTATAATGGGCTGTACCTGGCATAATGTGTATAATGAGCTCTACTCTGGCGTAACGTGTAATAGCGGCTCTCCTGTATGGCATAAGGTGTATAAGGGTACTACTGTGCGGTGTAATGTGACTAACGGACACTGCTGTCCGGTGTAATGTGACTAACGGACACTGCTGTGCGGTGTAATGTGACTAACGGACACTGCTGTCCGGTGTAATGTGACTCACGGACACTACTGTGCGGTGTAATGTGACTAACGGACACTGCTGTCTGGTGTAATGTGACTAACGGACACTGCTGTCTGGTGTAATGTGACTAACGGACACTACTATGCGGTGTAATGTGACTAACGGATACTGCTGTCCGGTGTAATGTGACTAACGGACACTACTGTGTGGTGTAATGTGACTAACAGACACTGCTGTCTGGTGTAATGTGACTAACGAACACTACTGTGCGGTGTAATGTGACTAACAGACACTGCTGTCTGGTGTAATGTGACTAACGGACACTACTGTGCGGTGTAATGTGACTAACGGACACTACTGTGCGGTGTAATGTGACTAACAGACACTGCTGTCTGGTGTAATGTGACTAACGGACACTACTGTGCGGTGTAATGTGACTAACAGACACTGCTGTCTGGTGTAATGTGACTAACGGACACTACTGTGTGGTGTAATGTGACTAACAGACACTGCTGTCTGGTGTAATGTGACTAACGGACACTACTGTGTGGTGTAATGTGACTAACAGACACTGCTGTCCGGTGTAATGTGACTAACGGACACTACTGTGCGGTGTAATGTGACTAACGGACACTACTGTGCGGTGTAATGTGACTAACGGACACTGCTGTCTGGTGTAATGTGACTAACGGACACTACTGTGCGGTGTAATGTGACTAACGGATACTGCTGTCCGGTGTAATGTGACTAACGGACACTACTGTGCGGTGTAATGTGACTAACGGATACTGCTGTCCGGTGTAATGTGACTAACGGACACTACTGTGCGGTGTAATGTGACTAACGGACACTGCTGTGTGGTGTAATGTGACTAACGGACACTACTGTGCGGTGTAATGTGACTAACGGATACTGCTGTCCGGTGTAATGTGACTAACGGACACTACTGTGCGGTGTAATGTGACTAACGGACACTGCTGTTCGGTGTAACATGACTAACGGGAACTGCTGTGCGGTGTAATGTGACTAACGGATACTGCTGTTCGGTGTAACATGACTAACGGGAACTGCTGTGCGGTGTAACGTGACTAACGGACACTGCTGTGTGGTGTAATGTGACTAATGGACACTACTGTGCGGGGTTATGTGAACTGGTACTATTCTGTGGCCCTATACTTTTTGTGCGCACTGTCCCTGTTCTGAGCATGGCCAGAGGAAACTGTTGCCCTGAGGTCTTCAAGATCTAGAACTGGCCCTGTCATCGATTTTAAATGTGAATAAGTGGCACTATTATGTGGCATAATATGAATCAGGGGCACTACGTTTGGGTTAATGTGCATAAGATTGTAATACTGTGTGGCGTAATTTGAATTGTGGGTACCTTTGTGGTCACGCCGCTTCCTTGTGTGGCCACACCCCTTTTTGCAGTGCGCGCTATCCCTTTTTTATGGATGGGAGGGCGCAAATTTATTATTTGCAGGGGGGCGACAAACACTCTAGCACCGGCCCTGCCTAAGTGCTTTAAATGCCAAGGCCTATTTTTAGTCCCAGTCCGGCCCTGCATGCTGTGATGTGAGGACTGACATATTGTGCGGCCAATTGGTCAGTGTAGATGTGTGGCACCCCTGAAAGTGGATTGTGGCACCACAAGTGCCAGCATGCCCCTGTGTGATCTAGAGGCATGCAGCATACAGCTGTGGCACTACAGACCCCAGCCTGCCATTTGGTGATATGCATTCCATAGATATGAAATTTATTTAATTTGGTAGCACTATATTATTATATAATTATTATACCTATACCTATTATATAATTGTATTATTACACTATGTCTCTCTGTAAATATATAATGACATGGTCACATACGTATTTAAAAGCAAATATAGTGTAATAATAAGAATTTACTTACCGATAATTCTATTTCTCGTAGTCCGTAGTGGATGCTGGGGACTCCGTAAGGACCAAGGGGGAATAGCGGCTCCGCAGGAGACTGGGCACAAAAGTAAAGCTTTAGAACTACCTGGTGTGCACTGGCTCCTCCCCCTATGACCCTCCTCCAAGCCTCAGTTAGGATACTGTGCCCGGACGAGCGTACACAATAAGGAAGGATTTTGAATCCCGGGTAAGACTCATACCAGCCACACCAATCACACCATATAACTTGTGATCTAAACCCAGTTAACAGCATGATAACAGAGGAGCCTCTAGAAAAGATGGCTCACTACAGCAATAACCCGATTTTTTGGTAACAATAACTATGTACCAGTATTGCAGACAATCCGCACTTGGGATGGGCGCCCAGCATCCACTACGGACTACGAGAAATAGAATTATCGGTAAGTAAATTCTTATTTTCTCTAACGTCCTAAGTGGATGCTGGGGACTCCGTAAGGACCATGGGGATTATACCAAAGCTCCCAAACGGGCGGGAGAGTGCGGATGACTCTGCAGCACCAAATGAGAGAACTCCCGGTCCTCCTCAGCCAGGGTATCAAATTTGTAGAATTTTACAAACGTATTTGCTCCTGACCAAGTAGCTGCTCGGCAAAGTTGTAAAGCCGAGACCCCTCGGGCAGCCGCCCAAGATGAGCCCACCTTCCTTGTGGAATGGGCTTTTACAGATTTTGGCTGTGGCAGGCCTGCCACAGAATGTGCAAGCTGAATTGTACTACAAATCCAACGAGCAATAGTCTGCTTAGCAGCAGGAGCACCCAGCTTGTTGGGTGCATACAGAATAAACAACGAGTCAGATTTTCTGACTCCAGCCGTCCTGGAAACCTATATTTCCAGGGCTCTGACAACGTCTAGCAACTTGGAGTCCTCCAAGTCCCTAGTAGCCGCAGGCACCACAATAGGTTGATTTAGGTGAAACGCTGAAAACCACCTTAGTGAGAAACTGAGGACAAGTCCTCAATTCCGCCCTGTCCGAATGGAAAATCAGATGAGGGCTTTTACAGGATAAAGCCGCCAATTCTGACACGCACCTGGCCCAGGCCAGGGCCAACAGCATGACCACTTTCCATGTGAGATATTTTAACTCCACATATTTAAGTGGTTCAAACCAATGTGACTTTTGGAACCCAAAAACTACATTTAGATCCCAAGGTGCCACTGGAGGCACAAAAGGAGGCTGTATATACAGTACCCCTTTCACAAACGTCTGAACTTCAGGGACTGAAGCTAGTTCTTTTTGGAAGAAAATTGACAGGGCCGAAATTTGAACCTTAATGGACCCCCATTTCAGGCCCATAGACACTCCTGTTTGCAGGAAATGTAGGAATCGACCTAGTTGAAAATTCCTCCGTCGGGGCCTTACTGGCCTCGCACCACGCAACATATTTTCGCCAAATGCGGTGATAATGTTTTGCGGTTATATCTTTCCTGGCTTTGATCAGGATAGGGATGACTTCATCCGGAATGCCTTTTTCCTTCAGGATCCGGCGTTTAACCGCCCTGCCGTTAAACGCAGCCGCGGTAAGTCTTGGAACAGACAGGGTCCTTGCTGGAGCAGGTCCCTTCTTAGAGGTAGAGGCCACGGATCCTCCGTGAGCATCTCTTGAAGTTCCGGTTACCAAGTCCTTCTTGGCCAATCCGGAGCCACGAATTTAGTGCTTACTCCTCTCCATCTTATAATTCTCAGTACCTTGGTTATGAGAGGCAGAGGAGGGAACACATACACTGACTGGTACACCCACTGTGTTACCAGAGCGTCTACAGCTATTGCCTGAGGGTCCCTTGACCTGGCGCAATACTTGTCGAGTTTTATAAACATGTGGAAGACTTCTGGGTGAAGTCCCCACTCTCCCGGGTGGAGGTCGTGTCTGCTGAGGAAGTCTGCTTCCCAGTTGTCCACTCCCGGAATGAATACTGCTGACAGTGCTATCACATGATTTTCCGCCCAGCGAAGAATCCTTGCAGCTTCTGCCATTGCCCTTCTGCTTCTTGTGTCACCCTGTCTGTTTACATGGGTGACTGCCGTGATGTTGTCCGAATGGATCACCTTGAAGCAGAGGTCTTGCTGAGCTTAGAGCATTGTAAATGGCCCTTAGCTTCAGGATATTTATGTGAAGTGATGTCTCCAGGCTTGACCATAAGCTCTGGAAATTCCTTCCCTGTGTGACTGCTCCCCAGCCTCGCAGGCTGGCATCCGTGGTCACCAGGACCCAGTCCTGAATGTGCGGCCCTCTAGAAGATGAGCACTCTGCAACCACCACAGGAGAGACACCCTTGTGCTTGGTGACAGGGTTATCCGCTGATGCATCTGAAGATGCGACCCAGACCATTTGTCCAGCAGGTCCCACTGGAAAGTTCTTGCGTGGAATCTGCCGCATGGGATTGCTTCATAATAGGAAGCCACCATTTTTTCCAGAACCATCTCATTGATGTACTGAGACTTGGCTCGGTTATAGGAGGTTCCCGACTAGCTCGGATAACTCCCTGACTTTCTCCTCCGGGAGAAACACCTTTTTCTGAACTGTGTCCAGGATCATCCCTAAGAACAGAAGACGAGTCGTCGGAATCAGCTGCGATTTTGGAATATTGAGAATCCAATCGTGCTGCCGCAACACTACCTGAGATAGTGCTACACTGACCTCCAACTGTTCCCTGGATCTTACCCTTATCAGGGAATCGTCCAAGTAAGGGATAACTAAAATTCCCTTCCTTCGAAGGAGTATCATCATTTCGGCCATTACCTTGGTAAAGACCCGGGGTGCCGTGGACCATCCCTACGGCAGCGTCTGAAACTGATAGTGACAGTTCTGTACCATAAACCTGAGGTACCCTTGGTGAGAAGGGTAAATTGGGACATGAAGGTAAGCATCCTTGATGTACCGAGACATCATGTACTCCTCTTCTGCCAGGTTCGCAATCACTGCTCTGAGTGACTCAATCTTGAATTTGAACCTCTGTATGTAAGTGTTCAAAGATTTTAGATTTAGAATCGGTCTCACCGAGCCGTCCGGCTTCGGTACCACAACAGTGTGGAATAATACCCCGTTCCCTGTTGCAGGAGGGGTACCTTGATTATCACCTGCTGGGAATACAGCTTGTGAATGGCTTCCAAAACTGTCTCCCTGTCAGAAGGAGACATCGGTAAAGCCGACTTTAGGAAACGGCGAGGGGGAGACGTCTCAAATTCCAATTTGTACCCCTGAGATATCACCTGAAGGATCCAGGGGTCTACTTGCGAGTGAGCCCACTGCGCGCTGAAATTCATTGAGACGGGCCCCCACCGTGCCTGATTCTGCTTGTAAAGCCCCAGCGTCATACTGAGGGCTTGGCAGAGGCGGGAGAGGGTTTCTGTTCCTGGGAACTGGCTGATTTCTGCAGCCTTTTTCCTCTCCCTCTGTCACGAGGCAGAAATGAGGAACCTTTTGCCCGCTTGCCCACGAAAAGACTGCGCCTGATAATACGGCGTCTTCTCATGTTGAGAGGCGACCTGGGGTACAAACGTGGATTTCCCAGCTGTTGCCGTGGCCACCAGGTCTGAAAGACCGACCCCAAATAACTCCTCCCCTTAATAAGGCAATACTTCCAAATGCCGTTTGGAATCCGCATCACCTGACCACTGTCGTGTCCATAACCCTCTACTGGTAGAAATGGACAACGCACTTTGACTTGATGCCAGTCGGCAAATATTCCGCTGTGCATCACGCATATATAGAAATGCATCTTTTAAATGCTCTATAGGCAATAATATACTGTCCCTATCTACGGTATCAATATTTTCAGTCAGGGAATCCGACCACGCCAACCCAGCACTGCACATCCAGGCTGAGGCGATTGCTGGTCGCAATATAACACCAGTATGTGTGTAAATACCTTTTAGGATGCCCTCCTGCTTTCTATCAGCAGGATCCTTAAGGGCGGCCATCTCAGGAGAGGGTAGAGCCCTTGTTCTTACAAGCGTGTGAGCGCTTTATCCACCCTAGGGGGTGTTTCCCAACGCACCCTAACCTCTGGCGGGAAAGGATATAATGCCAATAACATTTTAGAAATTATCAGTTGTTATCGGGGGAAAACCACGCATCATCACACACCTCATTTAATTTCTCAGATTCAGGAAAACTACAGGTAGTTTTTCCTCACCGAACATAATACCCCTTTTTGGTGGTACTCGTATTATCAGAAATGTGTAAAACATTTTTCATTGCCTCAATCATGTAACGTGTGGCCCCACTGGAAGTCACATTTGTTGTCTCTTCACCGTCGACACTGGAGTCAGTATCCGTGTCGGCGTCTATATCTGCCATCTGAGGTAACGGGTGCTTTAGAGCCCCTGACGGCCTATGAGACGTCTGGACAGGCACAAGCTGAGTAGCCGGCTGTCTCATGTCAACCACTGTCTTTTATACAGAGCTGACACTGTTACGTAATTCTTCCAACAGTTCATCCACTCAGGTGTCGACCCCCTAGGGGGTGACATCACTATTACAGGCAATCTGCTCCGTCTCCACATCATTTTTCTCCTCATACATGTCGACACAAACGTACCGACATACAGCACACACACAGGGAATGCTCTGATAGAGGACAGGACCCCACTAGCCCTTTGGGGAGACAGAGGGAGAGTTTGCCAGCACACACCAGAGCGCTATATATATACAGGGATAACCTTATATAAGTGTTTTTCCCCTTATAGCTGCTGTATCTTTAATACTGCGCGTAATTAGTGCCCCCCTACTCTTTTTTAACCCTTTCTGTAGTGTAGTGACTGCAGGGGAGAGCCAGGGAGCTTCCCTCCAACGGAGCTGTGAGGGAAAATGGCGCCAGTGTGCTGAGGAGATAGGCTCCGCCCCCTTCTCGGCGGCCTTATCTCCCGTTTTTCTATGTATTCTGGCAGGGGTTAAATTCATCCATATAGCCCAGGAGCTATATGTGATGCATTTTTTTGCCATCCAAGGTGTTTTTATTGCGTCTCAGGGCGCCCCCCCCCCCCAGCGCCCTGCACCCTCAGTGACCGGAGTGTGAAGTGTGCTGAGAGCAATGGCGCACAGCTGCAGTGCTGTGCGCTACCTTGTTGAAGACAGGACGTCTTCTGCCGCCGATTTTCCGGACCTCTTCTGTCTTCTGGCTCTGTAAGGGGGCCGGCGGCGCGGCTCTGGGACCCATCCATGGCTGGGCCTGTGATCGTCCCTCTGGAGCTAATGTCCAGTAGCCTAAGAAGCCCAATCCACTCTGCACGCAGGTGAGTTCGCTTCTTCTCCCCTTAGTCCCTCGATGCAGTGAGCCTGTTGCCAGCAGGTCTCACTGAAAATAAAAAACCTAAAACTAAACTTTTCACTAAGCAGCTCAGGAGAGCCACCTAGTGTGCACCCTTCTCGTTCGGGCACAAAAATCTAACTGATGCTTGGAGGAGGGTCATAGGGGGAGGAGCCAGTGCACACCAGGTAGTTCTAAAGCTTTACTTTTGTGCCCAGTCTCCTGCGGAGCCGCTATTCCCCCTTGGTCCTTACGGAGTCCCCAGCATCCACTTAGGACGTTAGAGAAAATGTGTTTATGACAGATTAGGTACACATCCAGTGCTACTAAATTATAGTAGATCCAATTTTCCGGCACTCAGATTAATGTGAATCGACTTGTCCAGGTGCGTTTCCTTCCTGGTTTGGATATATGGTATGTATCACTGGACGGCACTCGGGAACCACCACCCAAAATTAAAAATAGTAGGGGTCCAATGTGGGTCTGCGCTGATGACGCATTAGACCCTGGAGCGGAAGGTTTGGTGGGACTTCACGAGCGAGCACACAGGGTAGTAAGTATGTCTATATATTCTGTTTTGGTTGTTATATACTCAGAACTTGATAAAAGGGACACAATCCCTAAAATGTTGATCATGACACCGTGACTACTGTGTTTCATTTGGGTTGGTGTTTCCGGAGTGCCATTCAGTAATACATACATACCCCCATGTAGGGGGGGTTTCTGAGTACATAAACCCCCCACCCCCACCCCTGCACGCTGATCCATTGTCGCAGCCGACGATTTCTGTTAACTTTCAGAGCTGCACAGAGACTGTGCGGCTGCCGTCAGTTGCCTTCATATACTGACTGACTGAAGAGGGACTCAGAGGCAGGCTGGCTGAGTGTAGGGCAGCTAGCTGCAGAGGAAGCTGCAGCTCCTCCCAGGCGGATCTCCCATGTGACCAGGCTGGCTGGCTGGTCGGGTGAGGCAGTAAATCTGTGCAGTGCATGGCAGCTGAGCACAGGTGTGTGTTTCATGTGTTGGGGGCTTAGTTATGCTGGACGAGTGAGGCATCCACTGTCCTGGTGTTTGAGGTGTGTGTGTGTGACTATGTAAGAGGGTGACGGCGGTGCGTGTAGTGCCTGCTGCCGTGCAGGTGTAGGTTCACCACTTACCAGGCGCCGCACTCTCTCACCTTCAGGTACCGGAACCTTCAACGGACCTGGAATTCTTCAGTCGGACCCGGACACGATGACCTAGGAGGAAGGAGATTGCTGAGTGCCGTCCTCCTGACTGTGGACCGAAACGCCCTCCGGAACCGAGAAAAATAACGCTTTCGGGCTAGGTGAGGGTCATCCCAGGCGTACGCCTCAGAGCCCGAATTTCACCTATTGGCACTCTCGCACCAGGTGGAAATTCTACCTTGCACCGGCATGCAAGGCTCACCGTTCGCCCTGAAGGAAGGGAGACAGATAGGGACAAACACAGAAGGAACACACAGACAGATGTTACTTACCGTCCTACGTCTTGTACTCCGACCTTCTCCACTTACAGGTCCCTGTAAGGAGGCAAAGAGAGAAACAGCCGTGCAGGCCCTAACTCTAACCTAGTGTGCATCCGCTACACTAGCTACATAAACAAAGACCTCAAACTGGCTCAAGTGTGGGTGGTGCAACACAAACTATGCACAAACTCTAAAACAACACTTTGCCCTGCACGGTAACAACACACATATCAGAGTACAACATCAAATGGTGCTGTTCCTTTACATCCCTACCTACCGCTGGAAGGGGGGTGGGCACCGCACAGCCTGCCCACCTCCTGTACACTTCCTTCTATGGGGCTCAGGTCAAGCGGACCTGCCTACCTAAACACCTCAGGGTGGCCTGGGCCTAGTGCCCAGTGCCACCTTTATTCACCTTGGGGGGGCACTTATTCACTGGGCCTAGCGCCCGCCTAACTTGTCGCCCGTTGGGTGACCAGGGCCTAGTGTCCAGGGTCACCTTATATGTACCTACTCTGCCAAAATGCAATAGGGCCTAATGCCCTCTAATGCCCCCACAGGCCTAGTGCCCGATGTGCCCCTCGGGCCTAATGCCCGCCTACGGCTCCGTTGAGGTGGCTTGGGCCTAATGCCCAAACCACCAAATCAAATGGTGGCCCCAACCAAATATCCGGCTTAGTGCCTGAATTGTGCCCCCGGGCCTAATGCCCGTCCCTGATGGTCTAAGGAGGAAAGGAGAGGGGGGTGGAAGTAGCCTCACTGAGGCCTCACCTGATCTGGGGGTCTCCGGCGCCCTCTTCTGCCGCTGACCCGACCTGGCCAGCGGCGTCGCCTCCGATCCTCCGCGTCCAGCCGCCGCAGGACATCTTCTTGCAGGAGCCCGACGTCTTCTGGCCTCTTCAGCGGCCACCGGAGCTCTTCTTCAAACGGCCGTCGTCTTCTCCTCCGCGCCGGACTCTCTTCTGCGGTCTTGCGTGCCGACTTCCTTCTCCGGGTCCCGGGCGCTTCTTCCGCGCGCTTCTTCTTTTGTTCGGCTCCCGCCCGGCGTCTGACGTCAGACGCCGGGGGCGGGGCCTATGACGCGGCGAGCGCCGATTGGCTCGCCGCGCCCGTCTCTGATTGGCAGCCGCTCCGGGAGCCACGATTGGCTCCCGGAGGGCGCCAACATTTGAACGCCTCCGCAGCCTCCGGTCCGGTGCAGGGAAAAGTGTAATCCCTGCACCGGACACCCGCCGCTCCTGCACACTGACAGGCGCTAAGGACAGACAAGCTGTCCCAGCGCTGTCAGAGACGCCCTCCCGCAGGGGACACAGATCCCCTGCGTGCTGTAGCTGGGATGTGTCCTGGGGGACAGGACACATCTCCACATTTCCCCCCCCTTTTTCCTTTGTAGTCCCTACAAAAGTCTCCACGACGTCCATCATCCGCGGGTCAGGGAAATCTAAGGTCCCTCCGGCGAGGTTGTATTCGAGGGCCCAGCCCGGACAGACTGTGGCCCCACATCCTTCCTCCACCGGTTCCGGATTACTCCTCTTCGTTCCTCCTGACCTCCATTGGTTGATCCTCTGGGGAAGTGGCATCTCCTCACGGTCGCTCGACGTTGGCCACCAAGGGGAATCTTCCTCCACGGGGACAACAGTCACCCACTCTTGACCTCCCATATCGTCTGGGACATCGTCCCTGTCTTCGGGGTGTGGTACCGACCACCACCCAACAGCGGAATCCTCCGGGGCATCCGTTTCCTCCCGGGCAACAACCACCATCTGTCGCATTTCCTCGTGGGGCATCTCCAAAGGTTCTATGTCTTCCTCTGGAACGGGTCCTCCCACGGCATCACGATCCTCTCCCCGTACGTCCGTCCAACTCATCACTTCCGGCAGGTATTCTTGCTCCAGGACTATCTTCTCCTCTTCACGGAGGGCAATCAACTGGGAGCATGACTCCACCCGATCCTGCCATTCACCCTCGTCGGCACTCCCGATGCCAGAGTCGTCCTCCGTCTGTTCTTGGAGGGATTCGTCGGCGGACATTTCACCGTAGTCCGAGTCCTCCTCCGATACCTGGACAGGGGGATTATTTTCCTCCTCAGCGTACTTAGTCCCTTCCGCTGGCACCTCTAATTCCTCAGCGTACTTCTCTTCCGCTGGTATCTCTAATCCCTCAGCGTACTTCTCTTCCGCTGGTATCTCTAATTCCTCAGCGTACTCCTTCGCTTCCGCTGGCATCTCTACTTCCTCAGCGTACTCCTTCGCTTCCGCTGGCATCTCTTTGTACCCAGGATACACCTGTTCCGCACGTACTGGTCGTGGACGGTTCCAACACGGGGAGATTCCGGACATCCTCGTCACTGGGTCTTCACGCCTTTCTTCACAGCGTGGTTTCTTCTCCTCCCAGTCGTCCACCTCCGCCTGATGCGGGAAAGGATCCTTCGTTACTGGGGTCGCTTTCTTGGGACAGAGTAGGTCCGCGGCATCTTCCCAGGGGCACTCACTAGCCGCACGTCCTGGTCGCCGACACTTCCAACAAGGGATGGTTGCTGCCACCTTCTCCAAGACGGGTTCCTTGGCCACCTCCTTCACTGAGGGATCTTCGCCCGTTGGTTCCGGCTCAGAGGAAATGGGCACCTGCGAACTAACTTCAAGCAGGCCCTTCCGTTTCATTTCTCTGGTTTCCTCCTCCTATCTCTGGGCACGACCATCCGCAATCATCCGGTCTCCATTCCACGGACAATCGGGAAGTGCATGCCCCCTTGCCTCGCAGAGCGCACACACGGGCTCTGCAGCCACCCGGTCCCAAAGTTGCTGACGAGACTCCGTCAGCTGCTTCACCGTGGCCTCGTAGTCTGTCCTGTCTTCAGTCCATGGACACTCCAGGAGCCGATGTCGGGGATCTCCACAGCTTTTACACCAGGAATCAACCTCGTCTTGGCTCAACTCTTCATCCCAGGGACAACTGTTATGCTCATGCCCGTAGTTTCCGCAGAGCAAACACCAGGACTCTTTCTTCGCTTGGCCCTTCTGACGTCTTCGGTCCGCTTCTTGGACCACCTTCTTTGGGGATGTCTCTCGCCAAGTGCATTCGTCGGCAAAGTGTCCCGTTTGCCGACATTTCTTGCAGGGCGTCACGGCGGCTTTATTGCGCCCCTTCTCCCGGCGCTCTTCCTTTCCACGCTGGGCCGACCGCTGCACCATCTTCAGGAGGTCTGCCCCAGACACCGTCACCCAGTCGCTCTGGTCTGCACACATCCGGGGGTGGGTCTGTTCCGAAGCCGTCCGCACGGAGGTCTTCTTGGGGACGTTCCACATCGTGTCCGCGGTCCTTGATCCTGCCGACTACGCCAAAATGTAAGAGGGTGACGGTGAGGGTGCGTGTAGTGCCTGCTGCCATGCAGGTGTAGGTTCACCACTTACCAGGCGCCGCACTCTCTCACCTTCAGGTACCGGAACCTTCAACGGACCTGGAATTCTTCAGTCGGACCCGGACACGATGACCTAGGAGGAAGGAGATTGCTGAGTGCCGTCCTTCTGACTGTGGACCGAAACGCCCTCCGGAACCGAGAAAAATAACGCTTTCGGGCTTGGTGAGGGTCATCCCAGGCGTACGCCTCAGAGCCCGAATTTCACCTATTGGCACTCTCGCACCAGGTGGAAATTCTACCTTGCACCGGCGTGCAAGGCTCACCGTTCGCCCTGAAGGAAGGGAGACAGATAGGGACAAACACAGAAGGAACACACAGACAGATGTTACTCACCGTCCTACGTCTTGTACTCCGACCTTCTCCACTTACAGGTCCCTGTAAGGAGGCAAAGAGAGAAACAGCCGTGCAGGGCCTAACTCTAACCTAGTGTGCATCCGCTACACTAGCTACATAAACAAAGACCTCAAACTGGCTCAAGTGTGGGTGGTGCAACACAAACTATGCACAAACTCTAAAACAACACTTTGCCCTGCACGGTAACAACACACATATCAGAGTACAACATCAAATGGTGCTGTTCCTTTAAATCCCTACCTACCGCTGGAAGGGGGTGGGCGCCGCACAGCCTGCCCACCTCCTGTACACTTCCTTCTATGGGGCTCAGGTCAAGCGGACCTGCCTACCTAAACACCTAAGGGTGGCCTGGGCCTAGTGCCCAGTGCCACCTTTATTCACCTTGGGGGGGCACTTATTCACTGGGCCTAGCGCCCCCTGACTGCACACAGGCCGGAGGCCTGACTTCACCCACGGGCCTAGCGCCTGCCTAACTTGTCGCCCGTTGGGTGACCTGGGCCTAGTGTCCAGGGTCACCTTTTATGTACCTACTCTGCCAAAATGCACTAGGGCCTAATGCCCTCTAATGCCCCCACAGGCCTAGTGCCCGATGTGCCCTTCGGGCCTAATGCGCTCCGTTGAGGAGGCTTGGGCCTAATGCCCAAACCACCAAATCAAATGGTGGCCCCAACCTCCTATCCGCGCCCCAGGCCTAGTGCCTGAATTGTGCCCCCGGGCCTAATGCCCGTCCCTGATGGTCTAGGGAGGAAAGGAGAGGGGGGTGGAAGTAGCCTCACTGAGGCCTCACCTGATCCGGGGGTCTCCGGTTCTGCCGCTGACCCGTCCTGGCCAGCGGCATCGCCTCCGCTCCTCCGCGTCCAGCCGCCGCTGGACATCTTCTTGCAGGAGCCCGACATCTTCTGGCCTCTTCAGCGGCCACCGGAGCTCTTCTTCAAACGGCCGTCGTCTTCTCCTCCGCGCCGGACTCTCTTCTGCGCTCCTGCGCGCCGACTTCCTTCTCCGGGTCCCGGCCGCTTCTTCCACGCTCTTCCGTACGCTTCTTCTTTTGTTTGGCTCCCGCCCAGCGCCTGACGTCAGACGCCGGGGGCGGGGCCTATGACGCGGCGAGCGCCGAATGGCTCGCCGCGCCCGTCTCTGATTGGCCGCCGCACTGGGAGCCGCGATTGGCTCCCGGAGGGCGCCAACATTTGAACGCCTCTGCAGCCTCCGGTCCTGTGCAGGGAAAAGTGTAATCCCTGCACCGGACACCCGCCGCTCCTGCACACTGACAGGCGCTAGGGACAGACAAGCTGTCCCAGCGCTGTCAGAGACGCCCTCCCGCAGGGGACACAGATCCCCTGCGTGCTGTAGCTGGGATGTGTCCTGGGGAACAGGACACATCTCCACAACTATGTTATGTGTTGTGTAAGCTGTATGTATGTATGTATGTATGTATGTATGTATCTATCCTGTGTGTGTGTAATATGCTGTGTGTATGTATCTATCCTATGTGTGTGTATATGGTGTGTGTGTGTGTGTGTGTGTGTGTGTGTGTGTGTGTGTGTGTGTGTGTGTGTGTGTATACTATGTGTGTATATGTATGCTGTGTGTTTATATGCTGTATGTATGCTATGTGGGTGTATATGCTGTGTGTATGTATAATATGTGTGTGTATGCTGTGTGTATGTATCCTGTGTTTATATGCTGTGTGTATGTATCCTATGTGTGTATATGCCATATGTATGCATGCTATGTATATGTATATGCTGTATGTATGTATACTATGTGTGTGTGTATATGTATGCTGTGTGTGTATATGCTGATTGTGTATATTCTGTGTATATGGTGTGTGTGTGTAAATACTATGTGTGTGTATATGCTGTATGTATGCATGACGTGTGTACAGGGCCGGCTCCAGGCCTACTAGCACCCTGAGCGAAAACATGTAAAAGCGTATAGTGCCAGATACACAATGTGCAGTGCCAGATAGACATGATATGCCCCCCAGCAGTGCCAGCTACACACTATATGCCCCCCAGCAGTGCCAGCTACACGATAGTGTTCACTTTTTAGGGCAGGGAGGGCACATTTTTAAGTTAGGAGGGCAAAATGATGTACATACTGTAATGCTTGTTGCTCATCTACCTACATGGTAAAGCATGGACAGTGCGCGCCGAAGGCGCGCAGCAAAAATTTAGGGGCGTTGCTTCGTGGGGAAGGTGCGTGGCCACATAATAGTGGCAATTCGCATTACACCACACAGTAGTGCAGTTAATACACACTGCACCAGGTAGAACCTCCTAGACACTTTGCGCCAGGCAGAGCACGTTAGACACTTTGCGCCAGGCAGAGCACGTTAGACACTTTGCGCCAGGCAGAGCACGTTAGACACTTTGCGCCAGGCAGAGCACGTTAGACACTTTGCGCCAGGCAGAGCACGTTGGACACATTGCCTAGCCACACACTACATGATATGCTCCCCAGCCGTGCCAGCTACAGATGACATGCCCCCCAGCAGTGCCAGCAACACATGACATGCCCCCCAGCAATGCCAGATACATAAATGGCCACACAGTGCCAGATATGTAGATACAGAAAAGCCCCCACAGTGCTAGATAAATGCCCCCACAGTGCCAGATATGACCCCACAGTGCTACATAAATGCCCCCACAGTGCCAGATAAATGCCCCCACAGTGCCAGATAAATGTCCCCACAGTGCCAGGTAAATTCCCCCCACAGTGCCAGATAAATGCCCCCACAGTGCCAGATAAATTCCCCCCACAGTGCCAGGTAAATGCCCCCACAGTGCCAGATACAGAAAAGCCCCCACAGTGCTAGATAAATGCCCCCACAGTGCCAGATAAATGACCCCACAGTGCCAGATATGACCCCACAGTGCTACATAAATGCCCCCACAGTGCCAGATATGACCCCACAGTGCTACATAAATGACCCCAGTGCCAGATAAATGCCCCCACAGTGCCAGATAAATGCCCACAGTGCCAGATAAAATGCCCCCACAGTGCCAGATAAATGCCCCACAGTGCCAGATACACCTGCCCCACAGTGCCAGATATGCCCCCAGTGCCAGATACACATGCCCCACAGTGTCAGATATGCCCCCAGTGCCAGATACACATGCCCCACGTGCCAGATATGCCCCCAGTGCCAGATACACATGCCCCCCAGTGCCAGATATGCCCCCCAGTGCCAGATATGCCCCCAGTGCCAGATACACATGCCCCACAGTGCCAGATATGCCCCCCAGTGCCAGATATGCCCCCCAGTGCCAGATATGCCCCCCAGTGCCAGATACACATGCCCCACAGTGCCAGATATGCCCCCCAGTGCCAGATATGCCCCCAGTGCCAGATACACATGCCCCACAGTGCCAGATATGCCCCCAGTGCCAGATACACATGCCCCACAGTGCCAGATATGCCCCCAGTGCCAGATACACATGTCCCCACAGTGCCAGATATGCCCCCAGTGCCAGATACACATGCCCCACAGTGCCAGATATGCCCCAGTGCCAGATACACATGCCCCACAGTGTCAGATATGCCCCCAGTGCCAGATACACCTGCCCCACAGTGCAAGATATGGCTCCAGTCCCAGAAACACATGTCCCCACACAGTATCCCCCCCCCCCCCAAAAAAAAAAAGTGCTGCTCACCGCGGTGCTGCTTCCGATGGTCCTCTTGGGCTCTTGGGCGGGGAGGAGGCGGCGGCGGCGGCGGCGGCTGCTGCTTCTGCTGTGAGGACGGGGAGGAGAGCGCAGCACTGCGCTCTCCTTCCCCTCAGTCTCCGGCGGGTGGGCGGCTGGGCGCACTAAACGGACCAAACTCAGTGGGCGCTATGCGCACTGAGTAGTTTTGCATAGTCCCGCCCCCAGAACAGAGTCAGCCACTGACTGCTGGCTGGGAGTTGGACACGGAGGCGGGCCGGGGACGGAGCTGGAGCTGCACACTGACACAGGACTAGGCTCCAGGCTCCAATATGGCGGTGCCAGCGTGCGGCGCCCATTAAGGGTGGCGCCCTGCGCGGCCGCTCTATTGGAACATGCCTGGAGCCGGCCCTGCGTGTGTATGTATATTCTCTGGGAAAATGCATGCACGAATGGTGTGTGTGTGTGTGTGTGCTCTATGTGTGTGTGCAGTATGTATCATTGATCTGTGTATTTATGTATATATGTTTTTGTAAGTATACTATGTGTGTATGTATGTATGTATGCTGTGTGTATGTATGTACTGTATATGTACAGAAGGGTGTGTGTGTGTGTGTGTGTGTGTGTGTGTGTGTGTGTGTGTGTGTGTGTGTGTGTGTGTGTGTGTACGGAAACCTCCCCATGAAAATCATGCGTTCGCCCCTGACATACTATACCTGTGTGTCGTCTTGTTCTTTGTCTGAGTGCCGCTTGTATACATTGGACCCACAAAGGTACCTAGGAAGGCACCAGCTAGTTTGTTTAATATTGGGGGTGCTGCTTGAACCGTTTATATATATATATATATATATATATATATATATATATATATAGCCTATATAATAGCCCAGATCTGTGACTTTGTGCCTGTGTGTCTAACGCTGGGCGTGGCTAGGAGCTCTCATTGGGTTAGCAGCAGGTCTATCACACCCAGTCCACAGCTGATTGGGCGAGAAACACCCTCCCACACAGGTTACATCCATTGGGAAGCTGTGCCCTTTGGCTGCTGTGTTTTCACAGAGCAGGATTAGCAATGGGACTGATGGAGCTGCAGCTCCAGCCCCACACCCCAAAATAGGCCCACTGCATCTGCAGCAACATACCCTCCAACACTTTACACATAAACATTGATATAAATTCGAAAAGGGGGCGTGGCCACAGGTACACCCGCGTGGGGATGTGTCTATATAGAATAAACCAGGCGGCACTCCTTCGGACTTTAAAACAAGTGTAGCTTTAATCCATAATCCCAAAGTTTCTAGCCATAAAGCCTTGAAACGTTGGCATTATAGATTAAAGCTACACTTGTTTTACAGACCGTAGGAGTGTAGCCTGGTTTATTCTATATAGACACATCCCAAGTATGCAAAACAGAGGAGGGCACACCGGCATTACACAGGAATCTGAACCAAGAGTGCCATTCCACATGCAAGTATATATATATATATAAATCAAGCACTGCACTCCTCCTTGGTAAAAAGAAGTGCTCCTGGTGCCCAGAATAGCAAGGGATTGGAGGGAATGGGGGGGGGGTAATTCTAGAAATACAGATGTTTAGTTATGTCATATAACGCAATGTAAATGGAAGGCACTAAAATGCTCTCCGTATTGTCTGGAGGTCACAATAATGCTCCCCGTATTGCCTAGTGTGTAGCGGTCACTGATATGCTCTTAGTATTATGTAGGAGTCACTAATATGCTCTTAGCATTGTGTAGGAGTCACTAATATGCTCTTAGTATTATGTAGGAGTCACTAATATGCTCTTAGTTGTTTTGTAGCGGTCACTAATATGTTCTTAGTATTGTGTAGCGGTCACTAAGCTGCTCATACTTATTGTCTGGTGGTGACAGAAATGCTCTCCGTACCCATGGGCTACTGCTTCACAGGTTAGCGGGAAATCGGCTGTAACTAATTTTCATAGGAATGTCATGGACATGTCGTTCATTTTGCTAAGTCAAAGAGTCGGCATGGGGGGGGACACCAAATTTTTCTTGCCTCCAGGCGACTTGGATGAACTTACGCCATTGGGTATATGGTTTGATTTATTTAATGTTATAATATTGCTGATGCATATTATTGAGGTGTTTTGATGTACTGTGCTTATGATATTGAATGTGTTATGGTTCATTATTGGTGCAAATGCTAATGTGTTAAATAGCACATTGTCATGTAGTGCGTATGTTTAGGAAAACCGTGATACAGTCTGCGCATGCTATTTAGCCATTGTTATTTGCGATAGTGAATACCAGACTTGTATATTGCCTTTGTAGTGTGTTGCTTAACTTCTGCCGACCCTGTGATAAAAACTCATTCCTTCTGAAACGAGACCTGACTCAGCGTGTCTTCAAGTGTTCCCACAATTCTCACCTCTCTGCACTGGAGTGAAGTGACCGAAGCGGATCTCAAGGTAAACACCCCTAACACATATAGGGCGGGATTTACTATAAGCCATCGCCGCCTTTCGCCGCCTACCGCAGCGATACTAATCGCATATGTACTAACATATGCGATTAGTATCGCAATGCGGTATAAGAGGCCCCCCGCGATGATGTCTGCCGGGGTCTGCGGGGGTCGGCGGAGGTCAGCGGGGGTCTCTGTCACCTCCCAGACTCGGGAGGTGACCTGTGCAGGGAGTCCCCGGGCTCCTACTCCTCCCCCCTGCAGCCGGAAGGAGACAAGGCTGTGATGCGGGGGAGAAGGAGGAGTGGGGCCGCACCAGCAGCAGCTCAGGTATGCCGGGGGGAAGGGGGGGTCGTCGTGAGCGGCGCGGAGCGGCGGCGGGATGCGGCGTGGGGCGGCGGTAAGAATCCCATAGGCTTCTATAGGGTATCGCCAAAAAGATGGCGATACCCTATGAGGCGAAAACGCGGCGGTCGGGAGTTAGTACATATGAAAATGCGGTAAAACCTTTCCCTTTAGTAAGTCCCGCCCTAAGTATCGCCGTGTGGGGGTACTTCAGATGCTTACCTGAATCAACTGCTCTGACGGCGCAACATTGGGTCCGCCGTCAAGTTGGCGTAGGGTGTAACCAGCTTTAGACAAGAGGTGTATACCCCTTCTTGAATACGAGGAAGCAGTGAAAAGCCCTGTTATCTGCAGTGCTTCGGGTGAGAGGGTATTTCACTGCTGCAAGAATAGACCTTAATTACTTACTCTTACTATAAACACTTCCAATGCCTGTCGGTTACAGGAAAGATCTCATCTCTGTCATGTTTCCTCTTTTTTTCCCATTCAAAGTTGTGACACGCCGCCGGCCAATGAGAGGGGACTGTGGGTGTGTTAGGACACTTGTCCACTGACTGCAGCAATGAAGTTTATCACTTCATGTTCGTCCTCAGTGCAGGGCAACAGGTAAGCAATCTTACTTCCACTACCCTGTAAAGTCTGACTTTCTTCTGCATTATTTTTTTATTAATTATTATTATTATTATTATTATTATTATTAGTATTATTATTATTACTACAGTGAACTAATTTCTTAATTATATTTAATCTGAGAAACACCTTGAGTATGAGGTTACTGTGCTACGGTATGTGTACCCTGGATGGACAGACTATGGTATATGATCTGCAATATTTATTCCTATTGGGTTACTAATGTATGTCCTATTGTTTAACATGCAAAATGCACGTCTTAGAAATCTATGTAGTTTTCCCCATAGATAATAGCGCTATGAGAAACAACAACTTTGTGTAAAAACTTAGGGGGTCATTCCGACCCGATCGCTCGCTGCAGTTTCTCGGAAAGGCAGAGGCGGTCGCTGGGCGGGAGGGGGCTGTACGGCGGCGTTAAACCAACGTTTAGGGGGCACAGTCCGGTGGCTGGACCATTGGGGGGACGGGCCACGGCGGCTGCACGACGTCACACGCAGCCGCTGCGGGCCAGGGAACGATTTAGAGCAGCTAAGATCAACTCAGAATGACCCCCTTAGTGCATAGTTTCTTGCAACCTTTTAAATAGAGATACAGTAATGAACATTTTCTGATTATGTACATTTACCGTACATGACTTACCCGCAAGAAGCCTGCTGGTTTTCCACTGGAGGAGATGTGTTTTGGGTTAGACCGCGGCATAGGCGTTTCTAGAGAGGAGAGGGCCCGTGTGCAGACTCCATGTGTGGGCGCCCTCCTCTCCCGTAGCCGTAACCGCCGCTGCCAGCGCCATCAGCATCGAGACTCTGGCACAGTGCCAGAGTCTACAGCGCATGCGCAGGACTCAGAAAAAATGCCCGCTGCGCCATTTTTCTGGAGTCCTGCACATGCGCTGTAGACTCTGACACTATGCCAGTGTCTCTAGTGGTCAGTGCGCTAGCAGTGGCGGTGACGGCTACGGGAGAGGAGGGGGCCCACCACAGTCGCCGATGGACGCCGGAAAGGTGAGTATAGAAGAAATGGGTGCAGCGTCTGTGGTGTGGGCCCCCTCTGGACTCAGGGGCCCGTGTGAACCGCACACACTGCACCCATTATAGATACGTCATTGGACCACAGCTATTATCAATTTTGCTTGTTTAAGAGCAGATTCTAAAGCAGAATTTTATTTTGAATAATTTTTACGTTAATAATTTGGTTTTAGATTTTTAAAACATCTACATGTGTGGGAGGAATTCAAATATTTGCGCCGGCATTTCTGCCCCCTATGAGTTAATCTATACCAATTTACTTTTATTAATCCCCACCCCCCTCCTCAAACAATATATGTCAGCCTCAATACCTCAGTATTTGTGTAACATTTCTGTTGAGTCAGGCCGGGTACACATTGGGCAATATATTGGATGATATATCATTCTGACGCGAATAGGAACGCTATATCGTCAAAATCCCAGTGTGTACGCTCAATCGCGCATGCACCTGCGTCATCAGAGGGGACGTCCCATCTGATGTGCTACATGCCAGAAGGAACGACCCACTGACGACCACATGCAGGTGAATGCGGGATGTACCCCTATATCGCGCAGTGGTACACCGGATCACGCAGTGTGTACGGCGGGCAATATATATGTCGGTACAACAATTCTTGTTAACGTGTTTCCCTATTTCCCATCTCCGTTAATTAAAAAATAATAATTTCAGTGTTACGACTTTACTATATTTAAAAGCTGTACTTTGAGTGAGACTGATGTCCTCACAGGGGATGCGTTTCACATCCTGGCTGTCGGGAATCCCAACACCACTCAGGAGCACCGGATCACCGACAACCGGGAGGTGGGTATCGGGGTATCCCGGCCGCCGGCGTATAGTATGTATTCCCCTCACAGCTGTCACCACATATTACATATTCCTTTATTTATATTTGTGTGCATTGCGTTCAGGGCCGGTGCAAGGTATCTCTGCACCCTAGGCAAAGTTTCAGCCTAGCGCCCCCTAATCTGCAACACCCCACACCTCCCGGAGGTATCATTCTACATAGACAGAGAAAAGGGATGACACTCAAGGACTTTTAAAATGAAAAGATATATTGTAATATGTATAAATGTTAGGTGGCATATTAGGAATCGATAGGACGCTGAGGCCAGTTTCTCCAATGTGCTGTGCAAACCCGCACCCCACCCTCTGTGGTCCCGCAGAAACCCCATGGGCTACTTACCATATGTTGTTTTCCCTCATTATTGGCAGGGTTCTTCCTACAGTCAGCCGCAGCATTACAGCGACGTTGCTGGGTGCAGACATGTAGTCAGGTGCTGCTTGCTGCTGGAGAGCCGGGATCCAGGGCCTTGGTGGAGGTGAATCAGGGCTATGAGGAGCGACCGTGGGGGCGCCCCTCAGGAGCAATAGTTATATCTGCCTCCTATGTGCCTTCACATGACTTGATGATACACGTGTCAGCATGGAGGAAGAGCTGAGGCACTATGCAGTGCAGCCTGATAGTGGCAGCTTTACCTGATTAGACCTGCAGCCGCTGCCGGTGCAGTGTAAAAGGGTATGTCTCGTACAGAGACACCCTTCACTTTATTGCTTGATGAATTCAGTGGCGCCCTCCAAGGGCCGGTGCCCCTAGGCAGCCGCCTAAAGCTGCCTAATGGAAGAGCCGGCCCTGATTGCGTTATGTTACTGTCGCTCTGTAGTGTGTGATCGCTGGAGACGTCAGCAGAGTTACGGAATTCTCTGTATCTTCTTTCTGCCAGAATGTCCTCTTATCACCACTAACTCTTCCACTGATAAGTAGCTGTTCTAAGTAAGACTTTCAGATCAGACCTGCCCAGACGCAAGATACAGCGCCTGGCTGCTTTCTAGTTCTTCAGCACAAACCCACCAGAATAACAAGTGACATTTACTGAGCACAAGTATCACTGGGATAATATAGTAGTAAAAGGATCATTCAAAATACAGGCATGTTAGTCAAAGGCGTAAGGAGCCTATTTATCAAATAGCTCCCCTGTCGTACTCAGGTGTGGTTAATTAGGTCGACATGAGTGCCGTCGACATACATTGGGTCAACCACATTTGGTCGACATGATCACTAGGTCGACATGGTCATTATGTCGACATGTACTAGGTCGACATGGAAAAAGGTTGACATGAGTTTGCTCGCCATGCTTCGGGCACGGTGCCTTGCTCTGCTACCGCTGCGCTCTGCACAGGTTACCGTTCCCAATTGTAGTCCACGTGGATCATTAAGTATGAAAAAGGTCAAAAAATGAAGAAGAAGAAAAATTGTGAAAAAATTGTGTCGACATTTTTTCCATGTCGACCTAGTGATAATGTCGACCTAATGACCACGTCGACCTAGTGATCATGTCGACCTAATGCATGTCGACCAAACGTGGTCGACCCAATGTATGTTGACCTAACTCATGTCGACCTAATGACCGACATCCGTCGTACTCCAGTACACTCCAGAGTTTTGGCTATAAACTTGATTAGAATAATACAAAGATTATATTTAGAATTTATAAATATCATCTTTGTATTATTTATATCATCTTTGTATTATTTTGATAATGTTTGTTGTCAAAATTCACCAACCAATCATATATGTGTCTAGGCTTACCACCATACTATCCTTTTAAATCAGGAGGTTTATGAATTACACTTACACAGGTTCTGTGGCTGATTACAACCAGGGGGAATGCAGTCTAGAAGTCAGCCAATCACAGAACCTGTATAATTCATAAATGCCCCGGTTTAAAGGGACAGTATGGTAAGCCTGTATATGTGTGTGTAAATCTAGCTCTGATACTAGACAGTGCCTCCCCAGTCATTGACCTCACCACACCTCACTGGTTTATATGGCCCTACATAACAGAGAGAAATAGTTGTACAGCTGAGCGATGCACAGCAATGCACAGCGATGCACAGCTCTACGGCTATACTAGTGGCAGAAGTATCCGGGGACTCGGTGCACCTTCGGCCAGTCAGGATCCCTGCTCTACCTGTGTGCGTCTGGTCTCAGGCTTCCGGTAACATGTAACATCCATCTCATTTTTTTTACTATACATTAATAAGAAAATATACTTTCAGTTATTTACCTTTTCTTGTATATTGAGGACAGCTGGTGGTACAATATGGGTGGTCTTCAGTTTGCCGGCTGTCAGGATCCCGGCGCACAGTGTACCGGCACCGAAAACCCGACAGCCGGCATACCGACACTTTTTCTCCCTCTTGGGGGTCCACGACCCCCCTGGTGGCAGAATAGATAGCGTGGCGTGCGTAGCGTGCCACCGTGCACACAGCATGGCGAGCGCAACGGCCCGCAAGGGGATCATTTGCGCTATCCCAGCTGTCGGTATGCTGGCGGTCGGGATTCCGGCGCCGGTGTGCTGGGCGCCGGGAGCCCGGCCGCCAGCATACACTACTACACCCGTACAATATATACGCGGTACCAAGCTCTATCGCAGAAGCGCCCCCAGTGGTGGCTACTGCCAGCTGTGCCTGACAATAACCATAGCCAACTGGGGGGCTTGACAAATAGGGAGTAGCCCTATATCAGGCAAATAAAATAAAAAACCCACTACTATATGTTTTATCTTTGAAAATCCACATAACATGAGCTGCAGTGCCTCTTTTTTTATATGTTTTGCATTTGAGAACTGCATGGTAATGATAGCGGTATCAGCACCCGCCTTCTGCGAGTGGCTGCTTACCATCAGGTGGCAGAGTCTAGTGAGGTGCGGTGAGGTCACTGGCTAGGGAGGCACTGGCTAGTATCAGAGACAGATTTACACACACATAAATGATTTGACTATAAAATGATTAGAATAATACGTTATATACATTATAAATATCTTCTTTGTATTATTCTAATCATTTTTATAGTCAAAACACTGGGGTGCACTGAAGCATGACGGGTGAGGCTCTGCTTGCCTTACCTCTCATGACTACCATGTTCCCCTGGGCCCCCACAAGCCTTAATCCTGCCCTGCATCCAGTTTATAACGCCAACTGTGCTATATAACTACAATTCTGGTCTTTACGGTGGTGTTATAAAGAGGGAGCACTACATTGTATAATACCCCTTTCACACCAGCAGCTTTGAACACGGGTTATTGGCACATGAGCGCGCATAACCCGTGTTCCTGTGCGGTGTGAAAGGCACCAGGGGCAATATACCGGGTTGAGTGACCCAGTATTTCAACCCTGCTAGCGAGTAGGGTTGAACGCGTGTCCCAGCACCGCCGACGTCACCAACCCGGCATATTGGCGGGTTGCAGTCTGCGGTGTGAAAGGGGGTATTGAGGCGGGTCGCACACTGGGAGCTCCCTTGTTAGGCTCCCGGGTGCGACCCACCTCAGACGGTATGTAAGTGGTATTAGAAAGCTGCATCTCTAAGCTAGGGAAGTGCCAGAGCCTTATAGACAGCTGTGAGTGATAGATGGTGAAAAGGGAACTTATTGTCCCCGCATAGCTTCCCTGATATCTCAGTAATGCTGCCAGCAAGCAGGGAGCCTTGGCGTCTTTTCATTTATCCCTTGTTTGTATACAAGTTGCCAATACCATGAGGTGGGCATATGTTATACTATTGATGGGTGCTTGATAGGGCCACCAGGAGACTCACATGGATAGCAGAGTAAACATCTATCCATCCATCCCTCCCCCCCCCCACCCCTTGGCTGTAGTGTTTTACGTTTCACTTTTGTTGCGTTCTCAGAGCGGTACAGGCCCAGTTTCCGCATGAATAAAGCACAGTGTAAACACATGTTTCTGAGGGTCCTTATACTGACAAGGTCTGTGAGCACAATGCAGCCTCATGCGTCATCCTGGTAACTGGATGCATGTTCTGTCTGGGATTTGCTGTAACAGGGCGGCTGGGAGAATCGTCCTGTGGCCCCCACTGAAAGCCTTATTACCACTGCAAGAGGCATTGTGGGATAATGGGGCCTGGGGTCTCTGTGTGGCACCATGTGAACTGGGGGCACCACAGTGCGTTGCACACATATGCAAGCCTGGGAGTATTATTACTCAGTATACTTTCTGACGATATCGGCAGTATATCCTATTGACAATTTTATTCGTAGGGGCCCCCTCAAGCTTAATCTGGCCCTGCACTTCACCGCGGCATTGCATTAAACTGCACGCTGAATAATAATGCTTGGTTCCGGCTTGTAGTGACATCCATCATTGCCATAAATAGAACGAGAAGGTTCTGTGTGCAGGAAAATCCTGAAAGCTTTTTATATATATCAGACCCTCCAACATGACCCGCCCCACTAGGTACAAAATGCTCTGCTCCTGGACTTCCCTCTTAATTTATGATTTCCATCACCTGTGCTGAACTAGCTAAATGATAAGAAAGCTGTTTCTTCACAGGTGATGGCAATAATAAATTAAGAGGGAAGTCCAGAAACAGAGCATTTTGTACCTAGTGGGGCGGGTCATGTTGGAGGGTATGATATATATATATATATATATATATATATATATATATATTTCTCTCTCTCTCTCTCTCTCTCTCTCTCTCTCTCTATATATATATATATATATATATATATATACAGGGTGATTCAAAAGTCGCAGTACACCCTCTTGTTACAAAAACTGTGCAGGAAATGGGAAAACTGACTTACTGTAGATTCAAGATGGCACCCATGTTCGGTACATACCCTAAAACAGGGATGGGGAACCTCCGGCCCTCCAGCTGTTGTTGAACTACACATACCAGCATGCCTTGCTACAGTTTTGCTATTTGCCCATGCTAAAACTGTTGCAGGGCATGCTGGGATATGCAGTTCAACAACAGCTGGAAGGTCGAAGGTTCCCAATCCCTGCCCTAAAAGATAGCCCACCTCACCCATACCGTACTGGAGTATTTAGTTTTCCCATTTCCTGCACAGTCTTTGAAACAAAAGGGTGTCCTGCGACTTTTGAATCAGTGTGTGTGTGTGTGTGTGTGTGTGTGTGTGTGTGTGTGTGTGTGTGTGTGTGTGTGTGTGTGTGTGTGTGTGTGTGTATAATATATATATATATATATATATTATATACAAGGGCATAGCTACCATAGGTGCAGGCAGTGCAGCTGCCATGGGGCCCAAAGCTGAGAGGGGCCACCTTCCCTGTCACAGTTACATGTGTTATATACATTTTTCACCATATGTAGGGGTCCTTTCAAGCTTTTTCCTTGGGGTCTGCAATATACCTGGGTATGCCCGTGGACCTGCTCATTGTAGTGTGGTATAAAATGAACTAGAGGGCATTTTAATGTTATATAATATGAACCGGGGCACTGTAAGGAGGCACAATATGAACGGGGAGCACTATATATCATAATGTGAATTGGGGGTACTGTGCGGCATAATGTGTACTGGCAGCTCTGAAATGTGACATAGGGTGAACGTAAACACTACTGGGATTCATAAAAGAAACTAGGGCACTACTATGGGGCATAACATTAAATAAGGCTCTACTATGGTTCAGAAAATGAACTAGGGCACTATTATAGGGCATCACATTAACAACTGCTGCAGAGGAGTGTCTCTCTAGAAGCATTGGGACGGGGGCCCCTTCAAAATGTTGTTATGGGGCCCACAAAGTTCTGGCTATGACCCTGTATATGTATATATATATATATATATATATATATATATATATACAATTCTTGGATGGTGGCACTCAGAACAAATGACACAGCACTGCAGATAGTTGCCAACGTTTCAAAGCAAAATGGCTTTATGCCCTGACGAAAAAGCCGTTTTGCTTTGAAACGTTGGCAACTATCTGCAGTGCTGTGTCATTTGTTCTGAGTGCTGCCGTCCAAGAATTGCATACAGGTTGAGTATCCCATATCCAAATATTCCGAAATACGGAATATTCCGAAATACGGACTTTTTTGAGTGAGAGTGAGATAGTGAAATCTTTGTTTTCTGATGGCTCAATGTACACAAACTTTGTTTAATACACAAAGTTATTTAAAATACTGTATTAAATGACCTTCAGGCTGTGTGTATAAGGTGTATATGAAACATAAATGAATTGTGTGAATGTACACACACTTTGTTTAATGCACAAAGTTATTAAAAATATTGGCTAAAAGTACCTTCAGGCTGTGTGTATAAGGTGCATATGAAATATAAATGCATTCTGTGCTTAGATTTAGGTCCCATCACCATGATATCTCATTATAGGATGCAATTATTCCAAAATACGGAAAAATCCCATATCCAAAATACCTCTGGTCCCAAGCATTTTGGATAAGAGATACTCAACCTGTATTTGGGGAGCTGCTTTACTCTCCTAATCACAGAAGGCAACAGACAGAGTAATCCTTGTATGCTGAGAGTGCCGGGCTACATGTGGTCTATATATATATATATATATTACAAATGGTTTCACTTTTCATGTACTGTATATAATCTTACATGTTTTATATTGGACTTAAGTTATAGGCCTAGATCAAGCCTTGAAGAGTGATAAATTGGACAGTGATAAAGCACCAACCAACCAGCTCCTAACTGCCATGTCACAGGCTGTGTTTGAAAAATGACAGGAGCTGATTGGCTGGTACTTTATGACTGTGCAATTTATCACTCTCCAAGGCTTGATAAATCTGGGCCATACACTGTTAATGGACTGATATTGGAGTTATTGTACCAGGTGACATGCGCGTGTATTTATAGTCTACTTATACATTCAGATCATAATAATTATAGTTTGCCCATATTATTTGCATTTCCATCTGCAGCACAGCCTGTGATCTGGGCTAAGGATCATCTGGGTGTGACTGGCTAATGCCCCAGATAACACTCTCGGTGACGTTTATCTCTTATGAACACGCTGAATATCCCAGCTCGCCTGTCTCCGAGATAGCCCCATTCAGCTGAGCCCCAGTCATATCTGCAGCTACTCTCACAGCCAGCGCTGTATATCATCATGTGGCCTGTCTCTGAGCTAACCCCAGTCATATCTGCCGCTAGTCTCACAGCCAGAACTGTACATCATCAGGTGGCCTGTCTCTGAGATAGCCCCATTCAGCCGAGCCCCAGTCATATCTGCAGCTACTCTCACAGCCAGCGCTGTACATCATCAGCTCGCCTGTCTCCGAGATAGCCCCATTCAGCTGAGCCCCAGTCATATCTGCCGCTACTCTCACAGCCAGCGCTGTACATCATCAGGTGGCCTGTCTCTGAGGTAGCCCCATTCAGCCGAGCCCCAGTCATATCTGCCGCTACTCTCACAGCCAGCGCTGTACATCATCAGGTGGCCTGTCTCTGAGGTAGCCCCATTCAGCCGAGCCCCAGTCATATCTGCAGCTACTCTCACAGCCAGCGCTGTACATCATCAGCTCGCCTGTCTCCGAGATAGCCCCATTCAGCTGAGCCCCAGTCATATCTGCCGCTACTCTCACAGCCAGCGCTGTACATCATCAGGTGGCCTGTCTCTGAGGTAGCCCCATTCAGCCGAGCCCCAGTCATATCTGCCGCTACTCTCACAGCCAGCGCTGTACATCATCAGGTGGCCTGTCTCTGAGGTAGCCCCATTCAGCAGAGCCCCAGTCATATCTGCCGCTCCTCTCACAGCCAGCGCTGTACATCATCAGGTGGCCTGTCTCTGAGGTAGCCCCATTCAGCAGAGCCCCAGTCATATCTGCCGCTCCTCTCACAGCCAGCGCTGTACATCATCAGGTGGCCTGTCTCTGAGGTAGCCCCATTCAGCCGAGCCCCAGTCATATCTGCCGCTAGTCTCACAGCCGGCACTGTACATCATCAGCTCGCCTGTCTCTGAGATAGCCCCATTCAGCTGAGCCCCAGTCATATCAGCCGCTACTCTTACAGCCAGAACTGTACATCATCAGCTCGCCTGTCTCTGATATAGCCCCATTCAGCTGAGCCCCAGTCATATCTGCCGCTACTCTTACAGCCAGAACTGTACATCATCAGCTCGCCTGCCTCTGAGAGAGTCCCATTCAGCTGAACCCCAGTCATATCTGCTGCTACTCTCACAGCCAGAACTGTACATCATCAGGTGGCCTGTCTCCGAGAGAGCCCCATTCAGCTGAACCCCAGTCATATCTGCTGCTACTCTCACAGCCAGAACTGTACATCATCAGCTCGCCTGTCTCTGAGAGAGCCCCATTCAGCTGGACCCCAGTCATATCTGCTGCTACTCTCACAGCCAGAACTGTACATCATCAGGTGGCCTGTCTCCGAGAGAGCCCCATTCAGCTGAGCCCCAGTCATATCAGTCGCTACTCTCACAGCCAGAACTGTACATCATCAGCTCGCCTGTCTCTCAGATAGCCCCATTCAGCCGAGCCCCAGTCTTATCTGCCGCTACTCTTACAGCCAGAACTGTACATCATCAGGTGGCCTGTCTCAGAGATAGCCCCACTTATATCTGCAGCTACTCTCACAGCCAGCGCTGTACATCATCAGGTGGCCTGTCTCCGAGTGAGCCCCATTCAGCTGAGCCCCAGTCATATCTGCAGCTACTCTCACAGCCAGCGCTGTACATCATCAGGTGGCAGCAGCTATTCTGTCATGCTGGGAGACTCTAGCTATAGTAAAGTTGAGGCGCAGGTTAGCTACCTCCAGTCGAGTGGGTACCAAACCACATTAGTAATAGGCCCACCTGCCAAGCCAGTAAGGCCTGGACACTAGACTTAAATGTTGACAATTATGACGGTTATTGTGAAATATAAAGATATCTTGTGTATAATAATTCCTGTGTGTCATACAAAGATCATACAAGGGCTAGCATTCAGGATTCTTTCAATATATTTATATTTCCCTATACTGCAGTCATCACTCAAATGTGCCTGCATAATGAAGGGCAAAAGTATCCCTCACCTCATAGTAGCTGTTTGAAGGGAATTAGGGGGACATGTACTAAGCAGTGATAAAAGTGGAGAAGTGAGCCAGTGGACAAGTTGCCCATGGCAACCAATCAGCATTGACGTAACATTTAAAATTTAAGTATATACGTACACAGAGCAGCTGATTGGTTGCCATGGGCCACTTCTCCACTGGCTCACTTCTCCACTTTTATCACTGCTTAGTACATGTCACTCTCAGTATGGTTTACCGGCGGACGGGATACCGGCTGTTTGTAACCCGACAGCGGCATCCCGCCCGCTAAAATGCCAGCAGTGGGGCGAGTGCTAAGAGTCCCCTTTGTGCACTCGTTGGCTCGCTGCACTCACCATGGGATTTATTCCCACTCTCTGGGTGTTGTGGACACCCATGAGTGGGAGTAGCCCTGCCGGATTCCGGCTGGCAGCATTGCCGGCTGGCTGGATTCTAGCGTCGGTATCCTCACCACCGGGATCCCGTCCGCCGGCAAATTGACTGCATCCTGTTGGAAGTGTAATAGAAGCTATTGCAGCTAAGGAGGCAAACGTTAAATGATAAATTAGGTTTTCCAATGGAACAATGTATCCATAATATAAACAAGTTATTTTGCCCATGGTGTTCCCTACCTCTGGAATTCTCTACCTCTATCAGACTCTCCACCTATCTACAAAACTTTAAAAGGGCTCTCAAGACTCACTTCTTCATCAGACCCAGCCATCTCTCATCCTAATCTTCTGCTCCACGCTCACTTTTACCCCATATGTGTTACCCCTGTCTGTCTGCCCCTCCCCTTCAGAATATAAACTCTCACGAGCAGGGCCCTCTTCCCTCATGTGCTTTCCCTTTCTTAGACCATTTTCTACTCCACACTCCCTATAACGGCACCTAGCCGTCGATTTCTGCCACCCTGGTGATTATTTCAGTGCCCTGTCCCCTGATGCAGTAATGTTATATACCATGTACGTGTCTACATTGTCTTGTACTGTAAGATATTGTTTTCTTGTATTGCTAATTTGTTGATGTACTTTGTTAGATGCTGTGGAACCCTTGTGGCGCCATATCAATAAAAGATAATAGTAGTAATAATAATAATAATAATTGTAAAACCATATAAAGTCTTCATACAGATCTTTGATCATCCACCTTAATATACAGTAGGTGGTGCTTTATTCCTTATATCACAGACACTAAAGTGATGTCATCAGAACGCACAGGAGTTTAGACATCTGTTAGCAATCACTTGTGTGTGGTATAAGAGGGGGATCCCGGCCTCTAGGTCGACAGGGTCTCTATGTCGACATGTTCTAGGTCGACAGGTCAGAAGGTCGACATGAGTTTTTCGCATTTTTTTTTCTTGTTTTGAACTTTTACATACTTAACGTTCCACGCGGACTACTATTGGGAATAGTAACCTGTTCCGAGCACAGTGGTAGCCGAGCGAGGCACCTTTCGCTCACCATGCGAGGGGACACGGGGCACTAATTGGGGTTCCCGGTCACTGTACGGAGAAAACGACACCAAAAAACTCATGTCACCTTTTGACCTGTCGACTTAGACCATGTCGGCCTAGAGACCCTGTCGACCTAGTTACTGTCGACCGATAGTGGTCGACCTAGACACTGTCGACCTTCCATAGCACAGCCATAAGAGGATGGGAGAAGGCAGAGATGGTGACACAATAGCGATGTAAATGATGCAAGAGAGGAATTCATATCATCTGTTTATGGTGGAATCATAAACACAGGAGTCCCTTATTCTATCCAGGTACCTTCCAGGAACAGCAAACTAGACCATTATATTGTGTAGAATGTAGATGAATAGCACATTTGTATGGTGCAAATAAATGGTAACCACAGACTGTGAATTAGTCATTGGATGGAGCAGGAGCGGCACAGAGCAGTGATGTGAGGCTCCTGGCAGACTGGTGTGAGGAGATTGTGATATAGGGCCCGATTCAGACCTGATCACTATTGTGCGAATTCGCACAGCGGACGATTATAGAATGACTGCCTATGCACCACAATGCTCAGGCGCGTTGCCAAACAGTGACAAGATGGTGCAAAAATTTCAATCGCTCGTCATACGCAAGGTGACTGACAGGAAGCGGACGTTTGTGGGCGGTAACTGGCCCTTTTTAGGGAGTGTCAGGGAAAACGCAGGTGTTCTCAAAGGTTTTCAGGGCGGGTGTGTGACGTCAGCTCCGGCCCCGATCAGCCTGTTTCTATCACACTGTAGGAGTAAGTTCTGGGCTACGCACACACTGCACAGACAGAATAATCATTCGATGGTGAGTGAGTTGCAAATGGATTTGCAGCTGTTCCGCTGTGTGACGGAATTTCCGCACGGCGTACACATGCATTTGCACACTTGCACGGGGCGGGTTTTCACTCTCCCTGGCCGGCGACTATCTGATCGCAGACCTCTGCAAATTTGCAGCACAGCGATCAGGTCTGAATTAAAATGCACCTACATATAAAAGGAAGGTCATATAATCCAATTTGTTCTTCTTGTCACTGTCTCTCCTTCACCCTTCTGATAGCCACGATGTGTCACCACAATCTGCAATGTGGTAAGATAGGCATTTTCGCAACAACTGCTTGTGTTTTCTCAATGGGAGTCATTTCAGCCAATCACAGAACTATTACATAAGTAACACGCTTACTTCACAGCAATTCTGTTACACAAGGAGACACATTACACCGATGCAATCACCAGAGCTAGTATAACCTCGGTCAATGCAGTGAGAAGGGGAAATGTGTTTGTTTTTTTTATATTGTTATTTAATTTGCCGGCATCTAATCTTACACAGCTGTCCCTGGTCTCATTATACCCTTCTCCTTGCAGACACCCTAACGTGTGAACATGGCTTCTTTCATCAAACTCTGTCCCTTCTATAGCCGGGACCCCTCTGTGTTCCTGCGGGTAGCCCGCCCCGTGATCCTGCGCAGTGCAGCGCGCTGCCCAGTCCTGGTGGCTCGCACTGTGGCTACTTCTGCAGGTACTCAGCAGAGGGTCAAGGACTCACCCCCACCCACTGGAGGTAAGTCATAGCAGTATGAAAGTGGAAGGAAACCAACCTAATGCGTTGCATAATGCAGGGGCTACTGACGCCCACAGGCTTAGCCATGCTAAAAGTCTACGTTCTAGTTCATTATTTCCACCATAGCTAATATAATGCAACGTTTAATGTTTCAGTCTCCTCTGGAGCCTCCAACAGGCGCACCCTGGCTCAGGCAGCCCCACAGGCCGCCACTGTCAACGCCAAGTGTCCTTTTATCGAGCAGGAGATGGAGAAGGAGGATAGCGCTATAGTCCACAAAGCTGGATCTGAGATGCAGGAGGATCTGAAAGCTTTCAATACAGGTAAATGCACACTGCGCAAATCCCACAGGACAATGAGGGCCAGGCAGAGTAAGCGCAGGTCGAACGCAATTGTACGGAACAAAAATGCATATTTCCGTACATGAACAACCCTGTGGCCAGATGTCCCTATCCGCGTGCTGATGCCATTGTTTACATCACTGTTATTTATTAACAGTTTCTTAAATAGCGCAGCATATTCCGTTGCGTTTTACAATAAGAACAACTGTGCTAGAACCAAACTGGCAAAACCAGACAGACCTAGAGGTAGGAAGGTCTTGCCAGCAAGCTTACAATCTATAGGACTGTTAGCGCACACGTGCACCAGCCCTATCCCTCGTTTCTGAGAATAAGAGTATTCCTGCACACAAATCAGCATAACCCGCAATTGCGCCGATAGCTGGCATGCAAGAACGTCCCATTACAGACCAGTCACTCCTCCTCAGTTCCAAGTGGACCTGCAAGTGCAAGGCAAAAAACTCTCCATCACCCATAATTCAGGGAGAAATGGTCAACGTTCAGAAGGTCGACACCACAATGTGGTGCTCAGAATGTCGACATGGTTCAAATTATCTACAGGCACTAGGTCGACATCCTCCAACTGTCGACAGGTTCACAGTGTAGGGGGGAGCTGGCCAGGACATATGAACATACTGTATATGTGAAGTTGTATGTAGCATATGTCCTAGCTTCCTTCCCCAAGAATCAGCAGCCGCTGCAGCACGGGACTCAGGAATACACTGCTCAGCCTGTCAATCATCTGCCCCCCCCGGACTCCCATTGGTTGGTTTCACAGGAGTCCGGGGCGGGCTAAATGCCGAATCACAGGCTGAGTAGTGTGGGCTGTGCTGCGGCGGCTGGTGATGGCGCACTTTGGACGGCGCTGCAGCCCAGGCTGGAGCTTACTGCACAGGGTTACATTACTCCTGTGCAGAATTGCAGATGCACAACAATACAGCCATTCGTAATTAAGGATTGAATATTTTAGCATCTTGTACTAAATCCTGTTTGGTATCATACTGTAGTCTTTGTAGACATTGTGGCCCCCATAGCAACATTTTGAAAGGGCCCCTGTCCCAATGCTTCTAGAGAGACACCATTTATGCCACATAGTAGTGCTCCAGTTTACATGATGTCCCATTGTAGGGCTGCCAGTACATATTATGCCACACAGTACCCTCATTTCACATTATGGCATACAGTGTCCCCAGTTTATATGATGCCACATTACAGTGCCCCCTGTAGGGGCACATGAATACTGGAGTTGAGAGCCCCTGCTGTACGCTATTACCTTCACTGTCCCATCCCCCAATATTGCATAATATACATTTCTGTTCTCCGACCTCACATTAGACGTGGGTATGTGTGAGCTGCTGGATTATATTAGGCAGTGACGTCTGGTTATATGTTTCTACAATTGGGATACCATTGTTTCTGGTGTTGGTATATGCATGAGATCCTGCTGCTAGTGATTGTACAGAAGTCACATTTCCTCTTATAGTTTGTCTTCTGGGGCCGGTACAGAGCCACCCCCAAGCTTCTTTGTAAAGCGCAACCTTCCCCTAACTTTCCCCCAGCAGCCTAACCCTAATGTTGGGTACACACTTATACAATTGTCGGCCTGTTCTCCTGATATTGCGTGAACGGCCGTTGATTGTGTAGGTGTGTATGCAGCATTGATGCAAGGGCGTTAGCTGATAAACGGCTTATAACGCTCCTGCAACGGTCGGGACCAGAAGGTTGCATTTTATGTGCTGTACATGCGATCCTGATCCCCATAGAGGAGCCACTACCCCACCGCAGCTACCCCCATATGTAACATATGTCCTGGCTTCCTTCCCTGGGCATCAGCAGCCGCAGCAGCTCACTGCTCAGCCTGTCAATTATCATTTAGCCCGCCCCCGAACTCCTGTGAAACCAGCCAATGGGAGTCCGGGGGCGGAGGAACAATTGACAGGCTGAGCAGTGTATTCCTGTGTCCCATGCTGCGGCGGCTGCTGATTCCCGGGGAAGGAAGCCAGGACACATGTTACATAAAACTTCACATGTATGTTCATATGTGCTGGTCAGCTCCCCCCTTCAAACTTTGGACGGCGCAGCCGCCGCTGATAAAATCTTAGTAACTGTGCAAACCAGGTGAGACACTAGCAATGCACAGGAGGAAAGATAATAACTTTGAACATCAGCAGAATGGCACCTTGGACTTAGAGACTGTTAATCAGTGCACAGATCTCACCTCTGCCCTCTGCCAATGATATCACATTTATCTTTTCTCCAGACGTTCTCAGCTCTCTGTTGTTTGATGTCCAGTCCAGCCTGAAGAAGAAGTTCTTTGGTTCTCCACCTAAAAAAGTGAACCTGGGAACAGGGGCTCCTCTCATTCCATCTCATCTGATTAAAGAAAACATGACAGGTACACTCTTCTACCTCCTAAGGAGTCGTTTCATATTATTTATTGGTGTTAGCACGGAGCAGTCTGTGTCTTCTGTGACTGACACTGCACATCCTGTCATCAGGTGGAGCTGCCTTCGGTTACGATGAGTACTTCAACCGGAGGATTGAGGAGAAGAAGCAGGACCACACGTACCGGCTGTTCAAGACCGTGAACCGCAAAGCTGATGCTTACCCGTTCGCTGATGATTTCTCTGACCTCCAGGGCAATACGAAGGAAGTGTCCGTTTGGTGCAGCAATGATTACCTAGGCATGAGCCAGCACCCTAGGGTGCTGAAAGCCATTTCGTGAGTAGAAACACTGAGGCGATTTCACGCCATGGTAACATGTTATTGCATGCCGTCTGAAGGTTTACATGCAGCCATAGCTTAAATTCCCCTTGGCTTGTCAAGTCGCCCAACTTCCTAACCAGGGAATGGTCCTTTAGTTAAATGATGAAATAAAAGTATGTAAATCAACAGAGATGTGGTTTCTTGGTAATGTATACTGCACTTGAATCTATACACAATGGAGACAGCCATCTAATGTCCATGCTGCCTTTCAGTTCCGTGAGAACTAGCGCCTCAGGAATATTAGTCATAGAATGCCTCAGTGAGGTAACTAGTTTCTAGTGCATTGATATATTCTCTTGCATAATGATGCCTCAACAATAGGTGGCGCCACTGTGTATAGATTATAAACACTTTTATATACGTTTGCCCATAATAGTTTGCTTCAGGTATACATTATACATGTTATTCAATCTAGTAACTAGATTGTAGAAGAGGAGACAAGTAGGCCCGGAACTAGGGGGCAGATGTACTAAGCCTTTAAGAGAGATAAAGTACCAATCAGGATACGGTTAAAATACTGGCAGTCGGGATCCCAGTAGGTAAGTACCGGGGTTGGGCTTAGGCACTAGGTAGAGGGATAGAGTAATACCCCTTTCAGACAACCACCTATGAACACGGGTTACTGGCACATGAGCGCGCATAACCCCGTGTTCAGGTGTGGTCTGAAATGTACAAGGGTTGAAATACCCGGTATTTCAACCCTGGTTGTGAGCAACCCAGCTCACTTTGCGGTGTGAACGGGAGCCGGGTCGATGCGACCCGTTTCCTGTTTATTGTGTGTGTACGGTCGGTGCATGGAGATCATGTGACCTCCAAGCGCCATCACCGCTGACGTCACCGGGTTGCAGACTGAAAGGGGCATAAGGCTACACTGTGGGGTCTGGCAGGGATCGCTGGAGGCGGGGAGTTTTCGCTCCTCCACTCCGGCAGGCAAGATGTTAATACATCTCATCGGTATTGCTTCCTGCTATGCCTCGATAAAGAGGCGGAGCAGGAAGAGCTATAGCGGCCGCTATAATACATTGATCTCCCCCTTTATCTCTCTGCACTTTATCACTCTCCAAGGCTTGGTACACCTGCCGCTAGGTCTCCTCTTCCCAGCATTTATTAGTGTTTCTGTTATCAGGAAGACTCTTCATGATCTTGGAGCTGGGGCAGGAGGAACGAGGAACATATCAGGCACCAGCCAGTACCACGTGGACCTGGAGTGTGAGTTGGCAGATCTGCATCACAAGGACGCAGCCCTGCTCTTCTCCTCCTGCTTTGTCGCAAATGACTCCACGCTGTTCACACTGGCAAAAATGCTCCCAGGTAGGTGCAAAAATAAATGCGATCTGCGCCCTTTTTCCCACTGATTAAAGATGTCATAGCTAATGAAATGCGGAAACATAACTTAAAGGGGTGAGATGTAGCAAAGCTTGGAGAGAGTTAAAGTACTAAACAATCCGCTGCCAACTGTCACTTTACAGGATGTGTTTGAAAAATGACAATGAGGAGTTGATTGGTTTATACTTTATCTCTCTCTTAACTTTACCTCTCTCCAAGCTTTGAAAAATATCCCCTTTAATCTCTCCAGCAGTTACACTGTAGTTTTAGCTATCTATAGTCATTCACATTAATGGGATTAGAAATTGAAATACAGCAATAAAGTCTGCTCCATCTGGAATTCTTTGGAACTCTGCTCATGTCCACAAAATGTACAACTAGGACTGAGGTTTATTATTAACAGTTTCTTATATAGTGCAGCATATTCCAACAGTAATAGAAGAGAACTGGGTAAGAACAGACAGACTTAGAGGTAGGAAGGCCCTTAGCCTGACTCTGACTACGGCTTCCCCCATATGTGTCTTCATGCAAGTCTAGAGTTAGAGGAGATTTACCATCGAGGAGACATTAGTAAGGGTGACAAGCTTGCAGTAGAAGGTGACTTGGTCGTTTCTGCCTATATAGATAGGCCACTCTGTGCTGAAAATCACCTGTATGACAGAAATACACACGTGACGAAGTTTCATTGTTTCCAGGCTGTGAGATTTACTCTGATGCTGGCAATCATGCTTCTATGATCCAGGGCATACGAAACAGCGGGGTCACAAAATACGTCTTCCGCCATAATGATCCTGAACATCTTGAAGAACTGCTCCGCGGGTCAGACCCTAAGACACCCAAGATTGTTGCATTTGAGACCGTCCACTCTATGGATGGTAAGTTTAAGTCCAAGATGGTGGAATTAGGATATATTATTGTTCAGTGTTTTCAGTTCTGTGGTGCTGGGGGAGACAGAGGCATCATCCACCTGTATAGTAAGATTTACCATGTTCTTATCTCTCCAAGTTCCAACTCCACAGTATTCTTAATCTGTTCTACTCAGTGAATCATACAGCCCTATACAGTTACTGCTGCACTGCCTTGTGTTGTATTATTAGGTCTGCATGGCACGAAACACAATAATGCTACGCGGTTTTCACACCGAAGCATTTATCTGCCAATTTGAAAGCTTTTTTGTTGTTTCATCCTTATACAACATATTGCAGACTATTGGCCTGTTCCACCAATGCTTTATTTAACCATTGACGCTCTTAAATAAAATAAATCCTTATGTTCCAGTAATATATACATTATTATCCTTTAGATGGCGCCACAAGTGGTCCGCAGCACCACAAAAACAAACCTTATGAACAAAACTAGAAAGAAAGTGACTTACAGTACAGAACACTGCAGGACATGGATAAGGTTCATAAACATTGCTGTATCAGCGGTCATAGGGCCTAATTCAGACCTGATCGCAGCAGCAAAATTTTGCTCTAATGGGCAAAACCATGTGCACTGCAGGTGGGGCAGTTGCAACATGTGCAGAGAGAGAGTTTGGGGTGTGTTCATACTGAAATCTAAATTGCAGTGTAAAAATAAAGCAGCCAGTATTTACCCTGCACAGAAACAATATAACCCACCCAAATCTAACTCTCTCTGCACGTTATATCTGCCGCAACTGCAGTGCGACATGGTTTTCCCATTAGAGAAACATTTTGCTGCTGCGATCAGGTCTAAATTAGGCATTTAATACCCAAATAAGCAGGAGGGCGGTAGAACCCAATGGTTAGGTGCTGTTGTAGGCATTGGGGGGGGGGGGGGGGGGGGGGGATAATGGTATAAATGAGGGAAGCACATGAGGGAAAGAGGGCCCTGCTTGTGAGAGCTTGCAGTCTAAAAATAAAATGTATTTTTGTAGTAACATGCCTAAATACAACTCAATGACATTCTAATATATCTCTTTTCTATGCTTACACCGGCCGTGGTATGTGTTCAGCGGTGCTCCTCAGCGTTACTCTATTTAGGTTGCACTGTTGTGACGAGAGGCATAGGATGCAATTTACTCAGTTATTCAAGTTTAATAAGTGCGTTTATATTATTGTTTCATACAGAGAAATCCCTCAGCACAGGGCAGTGAGCCGACAAACAGAAGCTATTCTATTTGTGCGTAAAATGCAGGAGAGCACATTATACTACTCACTGGAAAATATATGAAGAGCCACCACCATATCCAGGCGCTTCCACTAGAGTGGGCCTATCGTTAAACAATGACAGATCCTATAGTGGGACTCATAGTTATGTGTTTTAAAATTGAGAGACTGCACATCTGTAGGTACCCCAGGATCATCCTGCATTCTGTGTACAAATAGGAGAGCAGCTCATGTACTGGCTCACAGCTCTGTGCCCTCGATCATCCCTGCTGGGTTTTTAGCACCTTCTGTGACCTTGATCGAACTTCCACATCTGTATTGTTGTATGTGAGGCATGTATGGAGTCTGTAGCTGGCAGCGATAACTGATCTATCTATAACCATTGGTGGGGCTACTTGGGTACCCCCAGGCGACACACAGAAAAAAAACACAATGCAGGTGCACACTCCAAGCACTAAGAACACTGGTAATCAGAATTATAATATACTCTTTAATTTAGCATGGAGCAAAACTGTGGTTCTTAGCACAATTTTCGGTCAAAAATTATGAGGCTACCTACCTGCTAAATTGTACAGTATAATTGTTTTATTTACCAATGTTCTTAGTGCTTAGAGTGCACCTGCATTTTCTTTTTTTTTTGTCTGGCACTACAAGTCTCAGCAAGGTAGCACCTCATATTTAAAATTAGAGAGTGCAGTCCAGGCCCCCAGCCCCCTACCCTTGCACTCCCAGGTGAGTTAGCTCTCAATTTAAAAACCCATGAATATGTGACCCAATATAGGGACTCACATTATTTAGCGTCACACCCCCTTAAATAAGAAGTAGCCCTTTATATGGTGCAGGGCTTATCCTTACCACATCAATTGTTCCCAAATGCTGTCCACAAGGTACCCCAACAGTCCAGGTTTTAGGGATATCCCTGCTTGTGCACAGATGGTATAACCAAACTGACTGAGGTACTACACAAGTCATCTGTGCCTAATCATGGATATCCTTAAAACCTGGAATGTTGGGGTGCTTTGAGAGCTGCGTTTGGGATCCACTGCCCTACATCTTTCTACATGTAGAGCAGCGGATTGTATACTGGCTCACAGAACTGTGCGGAGGGTTTCTCCTGTGTGTGTCACCCCTCCTTTTATAACACCTGCTGTGGATTTAAAAAGTAATTGAGCAGCTGTCACTGCATATGGTTTGGACGTTTTCATTTCTCTTTTAATAGCCTCTTTTATCAACATTTCAGGAGGTAAAACAACCTCCCTGTCAATAAAAGAAGATGACTGTGATTGTGTTATTCATACGTTACATGTACACCTTGCTTGGAAGTTGTCTATGCCAGTAAATAAAGCATGGTCTCTATTTACTATAGCCTTCTACATTTACATTGTACTAACTACACTCCTACTGTATGTGATTCCTCATTTCAGGAGCCATATGCCCCCTGGAGGAGATGTGTGACGTTGCACACAAATATGGAGCCCTGACATTTGTGGACGAGGTTCATGCAGTGGGGCTGTATGGGGTGCGAGGGGCAGGAGTAGGAGAGAGAGATGGGGTCATGCACAAGATGGACATTATCTCAGGAACACTCGGTAAGTGAAGAACACAGTGACCTTATGCAAACTATGGATGAGCCTTTGGATAAAAAGTTTTACCTGCTTGCATAGAATCTATGGATCTGTGCTGTAGTGGCACGTAAGTGCATTTGTTGAGAAGTAGTCTTATTTATGCAATATGCATTTGCACATATATTATTATTATATACACAACACTTGCATTGGCATTTGTTATTATATGTACATATTACACAGTGCTTTAGGGTTGTAAGGATTCTGATACAATTATATGAAACAGCAGGTAATGATGCTCCCGCCTAAGAGATCCTACAGTGTAAGAGGTGTGGGGGGGAACACATTATACATATATGGTAGCTGTAGGTGGGGAAAGTGCTTTTGTTGCTAGTGTACAGTTGCGGGTGTAGTATATTATGCTGGCGCCGGAATCCCGGCGCCGGGATCCCGACCGTCAGCAAGTCGACAGCTGGGCGAGTGCAAATGAGCACACCACGCTATTTTATTCTCTCTCCAGGGGGGGTTGTGGACCCCCAAGAGGGAGAATAGTTGTCGGTATACCGGGTGTCGGGATTCCGGCGCCGGTATACTGAGTGCCGTGATCCCAACAGCCGGCATACTAAATAGCACCCTAGAGTTGCACATATCTTGCACTTGCCACCTGTAGTGCTCGGAGAGTCGGATTAGGGGTATGAATGTGACAGCGATGAATAGTACGTTAAACACGCCCCTCTGAGATGAGTCTTATTTAATTAGCAATAAATCTTCTAATACATTAGTTATAAGATGTAGATTTTGCTTCTTCATACACCAGCTACAAATATTGGAGTTGTTGATCATTGATGCATCTTTGCTCCAGCCCAGTCTATGCACTAGATCAGTGGTTCTCGGTCCTCGGAACCCCGCACAGTTCACATTGTCCAGGTCACCTAGCTGGGCACAGGTGTATGACCAACTGTCACATTTCAAAGATCCACAGGTGACCTGGAAAACATGAACTGCGTGGGGTCCTGAGGACTGAGTTTGAGAACCATTGCACTAGTTTAAGGTTGTGCACACACAGAAGGTGTCAACGCAAGTGCATCTTTGCCCATACACAAGACAAAGGTTTATTCTAGGGTGAAGAATAGACAAGTACCCAGCTTAATTATTGCAGCTGGTCTGTGGGTTACAGCTCCCAGCTCAACTTCTGCAAAAAAATAAAATAATGCAACAATGTAATTTGAGTGACAAGCTGCAGAGATTAACCCTTTCCGTGACTGCTGCACAAGAATCACACAACCTCTATTCATAGTGCCGAATTCAATTAGGGGAGGCGTTCTCGCCCCGCGAGTAAGTGCAGGTATATACCGCAGTTACCATACCATTGGATTCGCAGATATTTTCTTGCAATACACCATATATAAAGAAACATAGAATGTTACTGCAGATAAAAACCACATGGCCCATCCAGTCTGCCCTTTAGGGTTAAGGCATTAGGGTTAGTTTAAGGGTCTGGGTTAGGGTCAGGGCCACAACAGAAATCTTGGGGTCTGGTATACTGACATCTATGGGGCCCCCGCAACTCCCTTAACTTGACAGAGGGTGGCTTTAAAAAAATTATATATATATGTATATACACATATAAATTGACATATACACACACACATATTTATATATATATAAGGGGCTCATCTCCTTCTTGTCTGTATGGAACGGCATTGGACTGCGGGGGGCTGCGGGGACTTCTGCGTGGAGCCTTTGGTTTTCCTGCTGGGCTACCTGGCTCTTTGGTGGCGGTGGCAGGGACAGACAGAAAAGCACCAGCGCAGTGAGATGTGTAATGATGGCAATACAGCATGGACCACAGAGACATGAGAAAGTGATGGGGTAAAAGGAGGGCTTAGGGGGCCTGTTAATTGTTTTCTTACTTAAACTAAGCAGTCGGGGCATACATTATTGGCACTGCAGCCCCGTTTTTATGTGATCCTTGGGGTCCCCCTGAACTTCAGGGCCCGGCACAAGTGTTCTCTTTGTCCCCAGGCCTGCAGGCAAGACATGAGGGAGGAGGGTCCATATGAGGGATGGGATTATTTAAATGAGGGACACAGATGGAGAAGAGACAACTACGCGGCAGTTTCTGCAGCAGGATGCCCAACCTTTTCTCCCCACAAGGGTTTTTCTGGCTCCGCCAGGACCCGGAATTGCTGATGAGGGGAGACATTCTGCATTTTCCAAGTGCAACCACATCTGTAGATGCACTTCCAGTAATGTGATCAATTTGATCCAGACATGAGTGACACATATAATAAAGAAGATAAACCCATCGGTATTATAACCATTTCCAATATATACAAGGCGGAGGTGAAGACTGATTTCATTTTCTGACCTTTACTGTCTCCATTCAATAAAACGGGAGTCCGCGCCAGTATGCCGGAGACAAATTGTGTGGGACAAGAACAAATTGTATCCAATCAAAGCTTGATAATGTGATAATGGTAATAGCCACAAAAAGTATTTCAGCTCAGCCACCTTTCCTGTACACCAGGGGTGGGGAACCTTTTTTCTACCAAGGGCCATTTGGATATTTATAAAATCCTTCGGGGGCCATACAAAAATTATCAACGTAAAAATTAGCCTGCCCCCAGTCACTTGTTATGCCCGATTAGATTTGCCTCCAGTCAGTTGTTATGATCCATTAGATATGCCCACTGTCAGTTGTTTTGGCCCATTAGATATGCCCCGTCAGTTGTTATGCCCCATTAAATATGCCCCCTGTAGTTATGCCCCATTAGATATGCCCCCTGTAGTTATGCCCCATTAAATATGCCCCCTAGTAGCGCCGCTTACACATACACACATTAAAAGGATAAAAAAAACACAATGCTCACCAGCCCTGCTCCTGTTTCCGAACCGCTGCCCTCCCTCTCCTCAGAACTATGGGAGAGATGTCATGACGTCTCTCCCATAGTGCCGCACAGCCACACATGTACACTGCCTGAGCCAGAAGCTGGAGCTCAGGAGTGAGCTCCTGCGTCTGGCTGCTGCTGAGGAGCCGGAGCGCCCGCTGGTGGTAAAATCTCAGCGGGCGCTCGGCATCTCCTCTCATTCAGGTGAGCCTGGCCGGGCCGGATGAAGTGGCTTCGAGGGCCTTATACGGCCCTCGGGCCTGAGGTTCCCCACCCCTGCTGTACACGATGCCAGGACATGTAGCCAGTCATAAACTATATTGGTCCATGACAGCCAGAGTAATGATAAACTGGGATGATCATGGTAACAAGCGCAGCTCTATATAAAAGAGTTTGGTATAGAAAATCTACAGTAATTAGATTGACACTCCTTAGGCCGACAGGGTCAAAGGTCGACATGGAAATGGGAGACACGTTTTTTGGGTGTCATTCTCTATGTTTCATCATCTGTGACCACATGTATTGCAAATGTATACCCTCGCGGGCTCGTTTCGCTCAGCACAGGAAACTATTCCCATTTGTAGTCCGCGTGGATGGTAAATCAAGCAAAAAGTTGAAAAACATGTGAAAACCCCTCCAAAAAAACTTGTCGACCTTTTGACCCATCTGGTGTCGACCAATTGACTGTCTATCTAGAGTAGACACTTTCTATCTATACATTGGAACCAAAATAAAAATAAAAAACTATGTTCACACATTCATAAAGTAATAAAAATACAGTTTCCCCCAATATTAGGTGGGTAGAAGCTAAGTATTATGGGAAACGGCAACAGCTAAATGCAGTCCTGAGTGTTACTTGTCCCTGTATGAAGGGAATAAAGACCACAGTCAGCAGCGGATTGGCTGACTTGTACTGAAGCTCCTGGGTGTGGCAGGTAAGTACATCTATAGACATACATCAACGCCTTGCGGCTTATCTGACACACCAATACAGGCTATGTGTGGCTTCATGAGATAGCAGAAGGTCCCCACATCAGCTGTGCACACAAACCCCAGCACACAAGGAAAACAGTCACTCTGGGAATCCGCTGAGCAAGGGGAATTGCTAACGGGAAACCAGCTATAATATAAGATCTTTGTCTAATGCAGGCCTGGCCAACCTGTGGCTCTCCAGCTGTTGTACAACTACAAGTCCCATCATGCCTTGCCACAGTTTTGCTATTAGGGAATGCTAAAACTATGGCAGGGCATGCTGGGATGTGTAGTTTCACAACATCTGGAGAGCCACAGGTTGGCCAGGCCTGGTCTAATGGAAAGTATTCTTATATCCTAGGCACAGGTGGGTTATAACACTCCAGTCCTCAAGTACCTCCTGCAGGTCATGTTTTCTGGATTTACATCTATCTGTGTACACAGCTGGGATAATTACTGACCCAATAAAATAGATCAACTCACCTGTACATTATTAAAGAAATCCAGAAAACATGACCTGTTGGAGTTAAAAACCTCCGTCGTACTATAGGTGTCATAATCTACATTTTAGCCATGCACTAGTTCTGAAGACATTAGGGGAGCAATGGGGGTAATTCTGAGTTGATCGCAGCAGCAAGTTTGTTAGCAATTGGGCAAAACCATGTGCACTGCAGGGGGGGCAGATGTAACACGTGCAGAGAGAGTTAGATTTGGGTGGGTTATTTTGTTTCTGTGCAGGGTAAATACTGGCTGCTTTATTTTTACACTGCAATTTAGATTGCAGATTGAACTCACCACACCCAAATCTAACTCTCTCTGCACATGTTATATCTGCCCCCCCCCTGCAGTGCACATGGTTTTGCCCAACTGCTAAAAAAATTCCTGCTGCGATCAACTTGGAATTACCCCCAATGTCCGCTTTTAATTACGCAATTGTGCTATATCACTAATAGTCTGATCTCTCTCCTCAGGGAAGGCATTCGGCTGTGTTGGTGGCTACGTGGCCAGCACGGCTGCTCTCATTGACACAGTGCGTTCTTACGCCGCTGGGTTCATTTTCACTACTTCCCTGCCTCCGATGCTGCTGGCTGGAGCCTTAGAATCCGTGCGGGTCCTGAAAAGCGAGGAAGGGCAGGCTCTCCGCCGTGCCCATCAGCGTAACGTCAAGCACATGCGCCAATTGCTGATGGATGCTGGGCTGCCCGTCATCAACTGCCCTAGCCACATCATCCCCATACGGGTGAGCAGGCGTCTCACACATAACTAAAAAATAATAGAACGGCTGCGGCTCCTGGGGACGTGTTATATTGTCAGTCCTGCAGAAAGGAGCAGCTCCCGTCATATACAAGTCACAGACTACCAGCTTTATATGTGTATTGTACAATGCACTTCATGGGGGACTATATCCAATCAGAAAACTCTACTAGATTTCAAATCATCCAATCAGGGAGCAGAGTTTGAGATTACGTATACTCTCTGGTGAGAGTATGCAAATAAGCTGCTCTCATTCAGAGAATGTACTTCTGGGAGTTACAGTACTACTACTGATACCATTTCAGGGGCAGCCATTCCTGTCAGATGCGTTAGCCAGTGGGTAATCAGAGGCTACTATTAGGATTTTGCACAATTTTGGGGGGTTCGGATTATGGGAGCTGCGGACTTACAGAACTGGCACTCCCCTATAAACACCATACCCTGCCAGTAAAATAATGGCAAATCATATGTCAATTCCTAATGCAAGTAAGACTTTACCATAACGAGCAATCAGTATTCATATTTTAGCACCTTCACTTTTAATTCAGATTGTCTAAAAAAAACTTAATCGGGAATTGTAACTAAAGTACAGGCGCATTGCTGCACATATATTATCTATTGCAGATTTAGAGGTCTATATAGAGCAGTCAATCAGGATAAACCATTCGTCACTACTCCAAATATTTTAAGAAGTAATTGTGTACTAATTTGTAGGGATAGGATATACATTCTTAGGTAACACACAACAACCTCACACCCAACGGCTTATAGGAGAGATCCACCTTCATACTGTACTTATAACACTGCCTGTTGTCCGAAGCTCTGTGCATCCGATGGCCAACGAGCATGGCAGAGATGCAACCGGTCGCACAGTAGTTATGGGAAAGGGGAGCAGGAAGCTAGAGAACGATCGGCTGTCACACAGTTGTTATGGGAAAGGGAAGCAGGAAGCCAGAGAGCGAGCGAGCGGCTGTCACACAGTTGTTATGGGAAAGGGGAGCAGGAAGCTAGAGAGCGAGCGGCTGTCACACAGTTGTTATGGGAAAGGGGAGCAGAAAGCCAGAGAGAGCGAGCGGCTGTCACATAGTTGTTATGGGAAAGGGGAGCAGGAAGCCAGAGAGAGCGAGCGGCTGTCACACAGTTGTTATGGGAAAGGGGAGCAGGAAGCTAGAGAGCGAGCGGCTGTCACACAGTTGTTATGGGAAAGGGGAGCAGAAAGCCAGAGAGAGCGAGCGGCTGTCACATAGTTGTTATGGGAAAGGGGAGCAGGAAGCCAGAGAGAGCGAGCGGCTGTCACACAGTTGTTATGGGAAAGTAGAACAGGAAGCCAGAGAGCGAGCAAGCGGCTGTCACACAGTTGTTATGGGAAAGCGGAGCAGGAAGCCAGAGAGCGAGCGAGCAGCTGTCACACAGTAGTTAGGGGAAAGGGGAGCAGGAAGCCAGAGAGCGAGCAGCTGTCACACAGTAGTTAGGGGAAATGGCAGCAGGAATGCAGAGAGCGAACGACTGTCACACAGTTGTTATGGGAAAGGGGAGCAGGAAGCCAGAGAGCAAGCGGCTGTCACACAGCTGTTAGGGGAAAGGGGAGCAGGAAGCCAGAGAGCGAGCGGCTGTCACACAGTTGTTAGGGGAAAGGGGAGCAGGAAGCCAGAGAGAGAGCGGCTGTCACACAGTTGTTAGGGGAAAGGGGAGCAGGAAGACAGAGAGCGAGCGGCTGTCACAGTTGTTATGGGAAAGGGGAGCAGGAAGCCAGAGAGCAAGCGAGCGGCTGTCGCACAGTTGTTATGGGAAAGGGGAGCAGGAAGCTAGAGAGCGAGCGGCTGTCACACAGTTGTTATGGGAAAGGGGAGCAGAAAGCCAGAGAGAGCGAGCGGCTGTCACATAGTTGTTATGGGAAAGGGGAGCAGGAAGCCAGAGAGAGCGAGCGGCTGTCACACAGTTGTTATGGGAAAGGAGAACAGGAAGCCAGAGAGCGAGCAAGCGGCTGTCACACAGTTGATATGGGAAAGCGGAGCAGGAAGCCAGAGAGCGAGCGAGCAGCTGTCACACAGTAGTTAGGGGAAAGGGGAGCAGGAAGCCAGAGAGCGAGCAGCTGTCACACAGTAGTTAGGGGAAATGGCAGCAGGAATGCAGAGAGCGAACGACTGTCACACAGTTGTTATGGGAAAGGGGAGCAGGAAGCCAGAGAGCAAGCGGCTGTCACACAGCTGTTAGGGGAAAGGGGAGCAGGAAGCCAGAGAGCGAGCGGCTGTCACACAGTTGTTAGGGGAAAGGGGAGCAGGAAGCCAGAGAGAGAGCGGCTGTCACACAGTTGTTAGGGGAAAGGGGAGCAGGAAGACAGAGAGAGAGCGGCTGTCACACAGTTGTTAGGGGAAAGGGGAGCAGGAAGCCAGAGAGCGAGCGGCTGTCACACAGTTGTTAGGGGAAAGGGGAGCAGGAAGCCAGAGACAGTGAGCAGCCGTCACACAGTTATTAGGGGAAAGTGGAGCAGGAAGCCAGAGAGAGCGAGCAGCTGTCACACAGTTGTTAGGGGAAAGGGGAGCAGGAAGCCAGAGAGCGAGCGGCTGTCACACAGTTATGGGAAAGGGGAGCAGGAATCCAGAGAGCGAGTGGCTGTCACAGTTGTTAGGGGAAAGGGGAGCGGAAGACAGAGCGAGCGGCTGTCACACAGTTGTTAGGGGAAAGGGGAGCAGGAAGCCAGAGAGAGCGAGCAGCTGTCACACAGTTATTAGGGGAAAGGGGAGCAGGAAGCCAGAGAGAGCGAGCAGCTGTCACAGTTATTAGGGGAAAGGGGAGCAGGAAGCCAGAGAGAGCGAGCAGCTGTCACACAGTCATTAGGGGAAAGGGGAGCAGGAAGCCAGAGAGAGCGAGCAGCTGTCACAGTTATTAGGGGAAGGGGGAGCAGGAAGCCAGGGAGCGAGCGGCTGTCACGCAGTAGTTATAAGAAAGGGGAGGAGGAAGCCAGAGAGCGAGCGGCTGTCACACAGTTGTTTTGGGAAAGGGGCGGAGGACGCCAGAGAGCGAGCGGCTGTCACACAGTTGTTAGGGGAAAGGGGAGGTGGAAGCCAGAGAGCAAGCAGCTGTCACACAGTTGTTAGGGGAAAAGGGAGCAGGAAGCCAGAGAGAGCGAGTGGCTGTCACACAGTTGTTAGGGGAAAAGGAGGGTGGGAAGCCAGAGAGAAAGCGGCTGTCACACAGTTGTTAGGGGAAAAGGAGGGCTGGAAGTGAGAGAGCAAACAGCTGTCACACAGTTATGGGAAAGGGGAGTAGGAAGCCAAACAGCGAGCGGCTGTCACACAGTTGTTAGGGGAAAGGGGAGCAGGAAGCCAGAGAGCGAGCGGCTGTCACAGTTAGGGGAAAGGGGAGCAGGAAGACAGAGAGCGAGCGGCTGTCACACGGTTGTTAGGGGAAAGGGGAGCAGGAAGCCAGAGAGCGAGCGGCTGTCACACAGTTGTTAGGGGAATGGGGAGCAGTTAGCCAGAGAGCGAGCGGCTGTCACACAGTTGTTAGGGGAAAGGGGAGCAGGAAGCCAGAGAGAGCGAGCAGCTGTCACACAGTTATTAGGGGAAAGGTGAGCAGGAAGCCAGAGAGAGCGAGCAGCTGTCACACAGTTATTAGGGGAAAGGGGAGCAGGAAGCCAGGGAGCGAGTGGCTGTCACACAGTAGTTATAAGAAAGGGGAGGAGGAAGCCAGAGAGCGAGCGGCTGTCACACAGTTGTTTGGGGAAAGGGGCGGAGGACGCCAGAGAGCGAGCGGCTGTCACACAGTTGTTAGGGGAAAGGGGAGGAGGAAGCCAGAGAGCAAGCAGCTGTCACACAGTTGTTAGGGGAAAATGGAGCAGGAAGCCAGAGAGCGAGTGGCTGTCACACAGTTGTTAGGGGAAAAGGAGGGTGGGAAGCCAGAGAGCAAGCGGCTGTCACACAGTTGTTAGGGGAAAAGGAGGGCTGGAAGCGAGAGAGCAAGCAGCTGTAACACAGTTGTTATGGGAAAGGGGAGTAGGAAGCCAAAGAGTGAGCGGCTGTCACACAGTAGTTGGGGGAAAGGGGAGCAGGAAGCCAGAGAGCCACGAAAATCTGGTAATGTATGGTAGCAAATGACTATTTGCTCCCAAATACTGGAAAACGGACATAAATGGTCTTTAAAATTGGTTAATTTCATTGGAAACAAATAGTTGATTGTAAAGATAATCTTATAGTGTGTATCCAGCTATAGTCCTCCAATGAGTTAGCGATCATGATGTAAGCAGGTGGATTTGATGTCTCTTCTTTAGTAGTGCATACAAGGTATTTTGGTTCCTCAATGACTAAAGCCATGAAATGTCCTCTGTGATTATAGTCATTTAGTTGTAGACAACAAATCTATGACATGGTAGATGATTGTAGTCTATTTCCTTCAATGTCACAGCCAAGGTATAACACTATATACTGTGGGGTGCTCATAGGCATCAGATCCTTTAAATACCAGCGCACACACCTCTAATCTCTACCCCCACTTTGTTGGAAGGTGGGGCAGCACCAATCCTATACTAATCCTTATAATTCTGCCCCCCCTACTCCAGGTTGGCAATGCCGCACTAAACAACAAAATCTGTGACACCCTCCTCTCCGACTACAACATCTACGTCCAGGCCATCAATTACCCAACCGTTCCCCGTGGGGAAGAGTTGCTGAGGCTGGCTCCCTCCCCCCACCATGCTCCAACCATGATGAACTATTTTGTGGGTAAGTATGTGCTATTACACAATGACCGTCACTAGCGCTACCCTCCTCTGATTGGCTAATAGCAGAGCACCGCTGATCCCGAGCTTTGGTTTACTAAACACCCCTCTGCCTGTATGGTTGCTGATACTGACTCTGGGTTTCCACTTATCACAGAGAGCCTGGTGCAAACATGGAAGGAAACTGGGATGCCCTTACAGTCACCATCGGCTGCCGAGTGCAACTTCTGCCACCGCCCGCTGCACTTTGACCTGATGAGCGAGTGGGAGCGCACCTACTTTGGGAACATGGAGCCACAATACATCACTATGTACGCCTAACCCTGCATAGAGTGCCTTATCACACCCAGATCAGATCGATCAATTGCCACAGACCAAGCCGGGTGATCACTCAACTAGTTATGTCTCCTTTATCTTGTATGTGCACTGGAATCCCTGAGAACCTGGTACTGTGTCCACATATACTGGGAAGCCCGATCCCTTCCGTCAGCCTCAGCGAGCATGCCATATTCCCAGATCAGCCTGAATTATCCGCTCTAGATAACCCTGTCTGCCCTATCATTAGCAACTAATATATTCTTACATCCAGCATCAAATACTAATTTATTGAAAGTATTTTTTTCTGAGTGCTTGCTTACTATAAATAATGTAAACAGGCAATATATTAAACAGGCAATATATTAAAATACTGCTGTACAAAATCAGAGTTTTCAGGCGCAGAAACCCACTGATTCCACATACACTGACGACCTAATGGGTTTTCTCCAGACGCGAACCCCCGTTTTTGCCGTTTTCTTGCTGACTTAACCTCGCAGCTCCATGGAGTTCGTTCCACCAGCGGGTAATCCTCATTAACGGAGTTCCTACCCCCCCTAAGCCTAACGCTGCATGGCACAGGTCATTCATATCAGACCTGTCTTCTGCCTTTTTACTCTAGATTGTGGGAACATTTCCTCAATTTTGCACCTTAGTTCTAATGAAGTGTTCTAGATCCTAAGGGGTAAATTTACTGAAGTGCAGGTTTACAGAAGTGGAGTTTTTCCCATTGCAACCAGATTTACATACCATTTATCTAGCACCTTCTAGAAGATAATAGCTACATTCTGACTGGTCGCTAAGAACAACATCTCCACTTCTGTAAAACCGCACTGTAGTAAATATAACCCTTAAGATTAGTGTTTTGCCGCAGCTAAGTCACAAAGTCCGTAGCGCACTAAACGGGGCTATGTGGCTGGATTTGAGGACTGGCGTATGTTGCAGATTGATCGTCTGTGTCCAAGCTGGTGGTGTGATCACCCATGAAGAAAACTGACAATAATAAAGTATTATGCAAGGATTCATGTGTGTTCTAGGACTGTGTGGTAGTGTGCTAGGTATTTCATACAGGAGACGGACAGAGAAGAATTGGATCTGAGACCATCTGTATGTAAGTAGTGTAAACCTCTGGCAGCCTCCTCTGGGGGGGCAGAGGGGTGCTTACTTACACAGGGGCAGATGTACTACGCCTTGGAGGATCATAAAGTGGAGAGATAAAGTATCATTCAATCAGCTCCTAAGTGCCATTTCTCCTTCATCCACTAGGGGACACTGGAGCGCAGTTACAATGGGGATATAGTAGGCAGTAACTGGGAGCTGGCACTTTAAACCTCTAGCTCTGTGGCTAGCTCCTCCCCTACTATGTCCCCCCTCCAAGCCAGTCTTTGTTTAGTGTCCAAGGGAGCTGGTCACTCTTGGGTTTTAGTGATAAAAGTGGAGAAGTGAGCCAGTGGAGAACTTACCCATGGCAACCAATCAGCATTGATATAACATTTATAATTTGCATACTATAGAAGTATACAGAGCAGCCGATCGGTTGCCATGGGCAACTTCTCCGCTTTTATCACTGCTTAGTACATCTCCCCCTTAAGTCCTAGTTGCCACAACAGTTGTTCTTCAGGGAATATTTGTTTTATTTCCTCCCTGCCCAAGTCAACTAAATAGTACATTACAAATGAATTTATATCAAATATTTTATTGTTAGCAACAAGTACAAAATTTTGTTCTTTTATAAAATATCACAGCAGCCTTTCATCAGCCCAGTGACAACTGGGACAAGTAGAGACAATCTATACACATATAAAAAGGGCAGACTGTATATATAAGTGCTTTATATTAGATTTCGGGAGAATAAGAAAGACAGTGCGACAGGATAACAGCTAAACGGAATGGTCGATCCAAGAGGAAGGAATGTGATTGGGTCAAGTTCATCAATGTCAAAACTTAGATGAAAGAATACAGTGCTCAGCCTTTTAAGCCCAATTTACAGCTGGCCAATACTGGTAATACAGTGAGAGCGGCATCGTAAACAGGGTAATGTATAATGGACTTGTGTGCATAGACTATAGCTGGTGGTAAGTAACGGCAGAAGGCATATACCAAGCTGGCGCTATACATGATAAAACCTAGGGAACACTATATAGAACACATTGCTACTTGTAATTTCTTCTGGGTGCTGTGGTTCAACAGCTGGTACGCCAAAGGTGGTCTTCTCACTGTCCTCACACGGCAATGACCATTTGACACTACAGTGTATGTTAATAATATAAAGGCAGCATCTATTTTCAAACGGTGATCATCCGTCTGTCGCAGCCTTTTTGTTAACCCAGAGGAAGAAGTTACAACGTGCCTGTGGGTTGGAAGAGTGGCCTTCGGGCCGGGCACATACGTAGAATTGTCGCCCGCAGTTGGGGCCGGCCTTCTTTACTGTCCGTAATACACAAGGTTCTCCGTGGCCCTTACAGTTGGGGGGAGGAGGGGGCCCTTTAAACAGCGTCTTCCAGAAAGCAGCCTGCTGTTGGTTCCCCTTCTGGGAGACAGAGGCTAACAGTGTGCCATCTTGCTGTGCCACATTCTTAGCGTTCTCTGCCACGCACATTGGGGTGTTATTTTGTTCCTTTGTCGGGCATGCTTTGTGCCCCGCAGGCTTAAAGAAGCCAAGCAGACTGCCTTGCCCACTCTTTGTGCCCAACTTATTCTTCTTACCTGTACTTCCATTAACCTTATCCAGTGCCCTCTTACGGATGGCAGCTGGTTGTGCCCCATCGGTGGAGGGCTGAGTGTTGGGCAGCTCCTCACTGCCTCCGGTTGTATCTGCTAAATCTTTACTTTTTTTCACCAGAAACTGAGACAGCTTCTGCTGCCGCCCAGCAAACTCCGGGAGATACTTAGTACAGAGAGGTGGGCATTTGTCAGCTGCCACAGGGCAACACTTCATAAACGCTTTGACTGGGCAGTGATCAGATCCTCCGACCTCTGGCATAATTATGGAATCCAAAAATTCCGCTTCCACTAGTCTTCTGTTGGCGAGAATATAGTCTATGCGGGTGCCATAGTTGGTTTGCCGGGCTCCGGAAACAGTACACCAACATGTAAAGGCATTTTTCTGAGTGGGATGGAAATACCGGAAACTATCATAGAAGAGGCCCCCATTCGGTGGATCTGAAGCCCCCATGTCAGATGTAACAGGGTCACTAAGGAACTGGTTCAACCACTGACGTCCTGGGTTCCCCTCAAAGGCTTCCTAAAATGTTCACAACAGATAAAATTAGTTTTTTTTAGAAATTTGATGCATTTTTTCAAATGGTTTGATTTGAAGAAGGGGAGGAATTTATAAATCAATATAAAATACTATTAAAATCGGGTTAAAGTGAGCCGGAACACTAACCCTAACCCAGGATGTCAACCCGGTATGCAAGTAGATGCCGGACGCCTGCTGAGATTTTGTTACCAACGAGCACCCGGCTCTTTCCCCACTGCGGCAGTAGTTCACTCCAGAGCTCCAGCTTCCAGCTCTCGCAGTGGGCACTATGGGAGAGACGTCATGATGTCTCTCCCATAGTTCCGAGGAGCAGGCAGCCAGAGGGGAACTACTAATGAGAATATTGCATAGGGGGCACTGCATAAGGGGCATCACTCCTGGGGGGATAAGGGGCACTACCACTGTGGGCACTGCATAAGGGGCACTACCACTACAGTGGGCCCAGCTGCTGTGGGCATTGTGTGTATTAGTGGCACTACTACTGTGGGCTTTGTGTATAAGAGGCACTAATGTGTGTCATAACATGAATAAGGGACACTACTAGGGTTGTCACTTCATCACTTTAAGTCTGGACACACAGTAATTACACAAGTTCTGTCGCTGGCTGACTTCAAGGGGTATATTCAATAAGAGTCAGGTCCATTTCCGACATGCAGTTGTCGGAATGGACCAGACAACCCCTATTCAATAGAGCGGCCAAATTAGACGGTCGGGAGGAGGTGGTGACAGCGGCGCCGGTAGGAGGTGGTGACAGCGGCGCCGGGAGAGGGGGGGCGGCGGGGGAGAGCAGCGGAGGAGTCGGAGCAGACAGGGGAGGAGCAGCGGCTGCAGCCCGCAGCAGCGTCCACCTGGCTCCAGCAAGCGGGACCTCGCTTGCTGGGGCCGGGTGGACGCTGCTGCTGGGTCCCTGCTCTCCCCGCTGCTCCCCCGTCTCCTGCTCTCAGCTCACTCATCTCAATCCGACTTTTTTTAAAGTTGGATTGAGATTGTCGGAAACGGGGCTAAAACCTGTCGGGTTTGGCCCCGCTTCCGACAATGCACGCTGATCGCGGCTGAAGCCGCCGATCAGCGTGCATTCCGACAAGTCGGGTTTCCAGACTTGTCGGAATAAATTGGGCAGTAATGAATAGGTCAGAACCCCTTCCGACCTAAAACTGTCGGAAGCTGCCGTCTTTTCGACAAGACGGCAGCTTCCGACAATTATTGAATATACCCCCAAGACTCCATTTCACCTGGTTTTAATCATCCACAGAACCTGTGTAATTAATGTGTGTCCAGAATTAAAGGGATGAGGTGGCAACCCTAGACACTACTATGTAGTGTAATGTGAATAAGATTGTGCTACTGTGCAACGTCATTTGAAATTGGGGATACTATTGTGTGACTACGCCCCTTTTTTAGACCACCCCCCCTTTTAGATGACCCCCTTTTTTGCTATGCACGCAGTCCCTTTATTTAATAGGCACCTTTGGTGGTGGTGGGGGTGAGTTCCACCAACTCTCTAGGACCACTTTATGCACTGATTAAAATAGTAAAGCTCCATGAAATGTCTTTAGCATTTTTCACATTATCTGTGCCACCCACCCAGCAGTACGGGACTAAACTGTGAAAAATCGGTGTAATAAAACATGATTGGGTTGGTGTTAGTCTCTGGCTCTCACAATAGCTTTAAGTAAAGTGAGAAAAGTGTTTTTTTAGTTGTTTCTTAATAGAAAAAAAAAAAAAAATCACATCACAGACTGTCCACACTTGGATATGCACCCTTTAATTTATTGCATGTAACATGTAAAGAATCAGCCCATTGCTAGCTGCGGCTGGAGCTTCCTGGTTTCAATTCATGAAAATAAGCAAAGTCAAAAATTACTGCTGCTGGGCCAGCCGGTGATCTGTGCACGTACAGGAAAAACTCCACTGGAATTTCAGTTTCAAAACCGGGAGCCCAAAATACCCTGTACCCAACATCAGCAGAAAACACTGCCCGTCTCTCCCATGTGACATCACTGGCATGCATATAACACCAGCACAATACATTACCTGTCTCTCCCTTGTGACATTATCGGCATGCATATAATATCAGCACTAAGCACTACCTGTCTCTCGCTTGTGACATCACCGTCATATATATAACATCAGCACTAAGCACTACCTGTCTCTCGCTTGTGACATCACCACCATGCATCTAACATCTGCACTAAGCATTACCTGTCTCTCCCTTGTGACATCACCACCATGCATCTAACATAGGGGTGGGCAAAATACGGCCCGCGGGCCGGATGCGGCCCGCAAACCGATCCTGCCCGGCCCACTGCTTCCCACCAGTGTGCAATGACAAGCGGCCCGACCGACCGAGCTGCTTGTCATTGCTCTGCAGTACCTCCAAGCTGCCGGCGCCCGTCTCCCCTGCTGCTGCACGGCGCCTGACACACTCATCCTCTTCCTTCCGCCTCCACAGTCCCCAGTGACAAAGGCAGAGATCAGCCGAAAAGGGGGCGGAGCTAGGCGGAGATGAGGGGGCGTGGCTACGCGGGACCTAAGGGGGCGTGGCTACACTGGACATAAGCCACTGCTACAGATCCATCCTTCCTGCCACTGCCAGCCAAACACAGATCAGTAAGTTAATGGAAAAAGTGAGGGAAAGAAAGTGTGTGTGTATATACATGTGTATGTATATATATATATATATATATATATATATATAATAAGATTTTACTTACCGATAAATCTATTTCTCGGAGTCCGTAGTGGATGCTGGGGTTCCTGAAAGGACCATGGGGAATAGCGGCTCCGCAGGAGACAGGGCACAAAAAGTAAAGCTTTTTCCGATCAGGTGGTGTGCACTGGCTCCTCCCCCTATGACCCTCCTCCAGACTCCAGTTAGGTACTGTGCCCGGACGAGCGTACACAATAAGGGAGGATTTTGAATCCCGGGTAAGACTCATACCAGCCACACCAATCACACCGTACAACTTGTGATCTAAACCCAGTTAACAGTATGATAACAGCGGAGCCTCTGAAAGATGGCTTCCTACAACAATAACCCGAATAAGTTAACAATAACTATGTACAATTTATGCAGATAATCCGCACTTGGGATGGGCGCCCAGCATCCACTACGGACTCCGAGAAATAGATTTATCGGTAAGTAAAATCTTATTTTCTCTATCGTCCTAGTGGATGCTGGGGTTCCTGAAAGGACCATGGGGATTATACCAAAGCTCCCAAACGGGCGGGAGAGTGCGGATGACTCTGCAGCACCGAATGAGAGAACTCCAGGTCCTCCTTAGCCAGAGTATCAAATTTGTAAAATTTTACAAACGTGTTCTCCCCTGACCACGTAGCTGCTCGGCAAAGTTGTAATGCCGAGACCCCTCGGGCAGCCGCCCAAGATGAGCCCACCTTCCTTGTGGAGTGGGCCTTTACAGATTTAGGCTGTGGCAGGCCTGCCACAGAATGTGCCAGTTGGATTGTGCTACAGATCCAACGAGCAATCGTCTGCTTAGACGCAGGAGCACCCATCTTGTTGGGTGCATACAATATAAACAACGAGTCAGATTTTCTGACTCCAGCTGTTCTTGCAATATATATTTTTAATGCTCTGACAACGTCCAGTAACTTGGAGTCCTCCAAGTCACTTGTAGCCGCAGGCACTACAATAGGCTGGTTCAGATGAAATGCTGACACCACCTTAGGGAGAAAATGCGGACGAGTCCGCAGTTCTGCCCTGTCCGAATGGAAAATCAGATATGGGCTTTTGTAAGATAAAGCTGCCAATTCTGACACTCTCCTGGCAGAAGCCAGGGCTAGAAGCATGGTCACTTTCCAAGTGAGATATTTCAAATCCACCTTATTTAGTGGTTCAAACCAATGAGATTTTAGAAAATCCAAAACTACATTGAGATCCCACGGTGCCACTGGAGGCACCACAGGAGGCTGTATATGCAGCACTCCCTTCACAAAAGTCTGGACTTCAGGGACTGAAGCCAATTCTTTTTGAAAGAAAATCGACAGGGCCGAAATTTGAACCTTAATAGATCCCAATTTGAGACCCATAGACAATCCTGATTGCAGGAAATGTAGGAATCGACCCAGTTGAAATTCCTCCGTCGGAGCACTCCGATCTTCGCACCACGCAACATATTTTCGCCAAATTCGGTGATAATGTTGCACGGTTACTTCTTTCCTTGCTTTAATCAAAGTAGGAATGACTTCTTCCGGCATGCCTTTTTCCATTAGGATCCGGCGTTCAACCGCCATGCCGTCAAACGCAGCCGCGGTAAGTCTTGAAACAGACAGGGACCCTGCTGAAGCAAGTCCCTCCTTAGAGGTAGAGGCCACGGATCTTCCGTGATCATCTCTTGAAGTTCCGGGTACCAAGTCCTTCTTGGCCAATCCGGAACCACTAGTATCGTTCTTACGCCTCTTTGCCGTATAATTCTCAATACTTTTGGTATGAGAGGCAGAGGAGGAAACACATACACCGACTGGTACACCCAAGGCGTTACCAGCGCGTCCACAGCTATTGCCTGCGGATCTCTTGACCTGGCGCAATACCTGTCCAGTTTTTTGTTGAGGCGAGACGCCATCATGTCCACCATTGGTCTTTCCCAACGGGTTACCAGCATGTGGAAGACTTCTGGATGAAGTCCCCACTCTCCCGGGTGAAGATCGTGTCTGCTGAGGAAGTCTGCTTCCCAGTTGTCCACTCCCGGGATGAACACTGCTGATAGCGCTATCACATGATTCTCTGCCCAGCGAAGAATCCTTGCAGCTTCTGCCATTGCACTCCTGCTTCTTGTGCCGCCCTGTCTGTTCACATGGGCGACTGCCGTGATGTTGTCCGACTGGATCAACACCGGTTTTCCCTGAAGCAGAGGTTCTGCCTGGCTTAGAGCATTGTATATTGCTCTTAGTTCCAGAATGTTTATGTGAAGAGACGTTTCCAGGCTCGTCCATACTCCCTGGAAGTTTCTTCCTTGTGTGACTGCTCCCCAGCCTCTCAGGCTGGCGTCCGTGGTCACCAGGATCCAATCCTGTATGCCGAATCTGCGGCCCTCCAATAGATGAGGACTCTGCAACCACCACAGAAGAGACACCCTTGTCCTTGGAGACAGGGTTATCCGTAGGTGCATCTGAAGATGCGACCCTGACCATTTGTCCAACAGATCCCTTTGGAAAATTCTTGCGTGGAATCTGCCGAATGGAATTGCTTCGTAAGAAGCTACCATTTTTCCCAGGACTCTTGTGCATTGATGTACAGACACCTTTCCTGGTTTTAGGAGGTTCCTGACAAGCTCGGATAACTCCTTGGCTTTTTCCTCCGGGAGAAAAACCTTTTTCTGAACCGTGTCCAGAATCATCCCTAGGAACAGCAGACGAGTTGTCGGCATTAACTGGGATTTTGGAATATTCAGAATCCACCCGTGCTGTTTTAGCACTTCTTGAGACAGTGCTAATCCCATCTCTAGCTGTTCTCTGGACCTCGCCCTTATTAGGAGATCGTCCAAGTATGGGATAATTAATACGCCTTTTCTTCGAAGAAGAATCATCATCTCGGCCATTACCTTTGTAAAGATCCGAGGTGCCGTGGACAATCCGAACGGCAGCGTCTGAAACTGATAGTGACAGTTTTGTACAACGAACCTGAGGTACCCCTGGTGTGAGGGGTAAATTGGAACGTGGAGATACGCATCCTTGATGTCCAAGGATACCATAAAGTCCCCCTCTTCCAGGTTCGCTATCACTGCTCTGAGTGACTCCATTTTGAACTTGAACTTCTTTATGTACAGGTTCAAGGACTTCAGATTTAGAATAGGCCTTACCGAGCCATCCGGCTTCGGTACCACAAAAAGAGTGGAATAATACCCCTTCCCTTGTTGTAGAAGAGGTACCTTGACTATCACCTGCTGAGAGTACAGCTTGTGAATGGCTTCCAAAACCGTCTCCCTTTCGGAGGGGGACGTTGGTAAAGCAGACTTTAGGAAACGGCGAGGTGGATCCGTCTCTAATTCCAACCTGTACCCTTGAGATATTATCTGCAGGATCCAGGGATCTACCTGCGAGTGAGCCCACTGCGCGCTGTAATTTTTGAGACGACCGCCCACCATCCCCGAGTCCGCTTGAGGAGCCCCAGCGTCATGCTGAGGCTTTTGTAGAAGCCGGGGAGGGCTTCTGTTCCTGGGAAGGAGCTGCGTGTTGCTGTCTCTTCCCTCGACCTTTGCCTCGTGGCAGATATGAATAGCCCTTTGCTCTCTTATTTTTAAAGGAACGAAAGGGCTGCGGTTGAAAAGTCGGTGCCTTTTTCTGTGGGGGAGTGACTTGAGGTAGAAAGGTGGATTTCCCGGCTGTAGCCGTGGCCACCAAATCTGATAGACCGACTCCAAATAACTCCTCCCCTTTATACGGCAAAACTTCCATATGCCGTTTTGAATCAGCATCACCTGACCACTGTCGCGTCCATAAAGCTCTTCTGGCCGAAATGGACATAGCACTTACCCGTGATGCCAGTGTGCAGATATCCCTCTGTGCATCACGCATGTAAAGAAATGCATCCTTTATTTGTTCTAACGACAGTAAAATATTGTCCCTGTCCAGGGTATCAATATTTTCAATCAGGGACTCTGACCAAACTACCCCAGCACTGCCCATCCAGGCAGTCGCTACAGCTGGTCGTAGTATAACACCTGCATGTGTGTATATACTTTTTTGGATATTTTCCATCCTCCTATCTGATGGATCTTTAAGTGCGGCCGTCTCAGGAGAGGGTAACGCCACTTGTTTAGATAAGCGTGTTAGCGCCTTGTCCACCCTAGAAGGTGTTTCCCAGCGCTCCCTAACCTCTGGCGGGAAAGGGTATAATGCCAATAATTTCTTTGAAATTATCAGTGTTTTATCAGGGGCAACCCACGCTTCATTACACACGTCATTTAATTCTTCTGATTCAGGAAAAACTATAGGTAGTTTTTTCATACCCCACATAATACCCTGTTTAGTGGTACCTGTAGTATCAGCTAAATGTAACGCCTCCTTCATTGCCAAAATCATATAACGTGTGGCCCTACTGGAAAATACGGTTGATTCGTCACCGTCACCACTGGAGTCATCGCCTGTGTCTGGGTCTGTGTCGACCGACTGAGGCAAAGGGCGTTTCACAGCCCCTGACGGTGTTTGAGTCGCCTGGACAGGCACTAATTGATTGTCCGGCCGCCTCATGTCGTCAAACGACTGCTTTAGCGTGTTGACACTATCCCGTAGTTCCATAAATAAAGGCATCCATTCCGGTGTCGACTCCCTAGGGGGTGACATCCTCATATTTGGCAATTGCTCCGCCTCCACACCAATATCGTCCTCATACATGTCGACACACACGTACCGACACACAGCAGACACACAGGGAATGCTCCTAACGAAGACAGGACCCACTAGCCCTTTGGGGAGACAGAGGGAGAGTTTGCCAGCACACACCAAAAGCGCTATATATATATCAGGGATAGCCTTATAATAAGTGCTCCCTTATAGCTGCTTTGTTATATCAAATTATCGCCATAAATGTGCCCCCCCCTCTCTGTTTTACCCTGTTTCTGTAGTGCAGTGCAGGGGAGAGACTTGGGAGCCGTCCTGACCAGCGGAACTGTGAGAGGAAATGGCGCCGTGTGCTGAGGAGATAGGCCCCGCCCCTTTTCTGGCGGGCTCGTCTCCCGCTATTTAGAGAAATTAGGCAGGGGTTAAATATCTCCATATAGCCTCTAGGGCTATATGTGAGGTATTTTTAGCCTTTATAGGTAATCATTTTGCCTCCCAGGGCGCCCCCCTCCCAGCGCCCTGCACCCTCAGTGACTGCCGTGTGAAGTGTGCTGAGAGGAAAATGGCGCACAGCTGCAGTGCTGTGCGCTACCTTTTGAAGACTGCAGGAGTCTTCAGCCGCCGATTCTGGACCTCTTCTGTCTTCAGCATCTGCAAGGGGGCCGGCGGCGTGGCTCCGGTGACCATCCAGGCTGTACCCGTGATCGTCCCTCTGGAGCTTGATGTCCAGTAGCCAAGAAGCCAATCCATCCTGCACGCAGGTGAGTTGACTCCTTCTCCCCTCAGTCCCTCGCTGCAGTGATCCTGTTGCCAGCAGGAATCACTGTAAAATAAAAAACCTAGCTAAACTTTTTCTAAGCAGCTCTTTAGGAGAGCCACCTAGATTGCACCCTTCTCGGCCGGGCACAAAAATCTAACTGGAGTCTGGAGGAGGGTCATAGGGGGAGGAGCCAGTGCACACCACCTGATCGGAAAAAGCTTTACTTTTTGTGCCCTGTCTCCTGCGGAGCCGCTATTCCCCATGGTCCTTTCAGGAACCCCAGCATCCACTAGGACGATAGAGAAATATATATATATATATATATATATATATAAGCAGGGTGGTGAGGGCGGCACTCAGACAGACTTCTCAACATGTAAAAAGGTACTTTATTCGGCCAACATGTTTCGGGGAGTGTGTATATGTTTGTGTGTGCGGGCAGTGGCGTCAGACTGTTTTTAGTTTAGGGGGGAGATCTTTAACGCTCGCTGTACCACCCCCAACCCTCCCCCCCGGATTCTTTAACCGTGTCACTTCCCCGTGTTCTGTCACTAAGTCACCCCCCCCCCGTGTTGTTACCGTGTCACCTCCCGTGTTCTGTCACCGTGTCCTGTCACCCCCCACGTTCTGTCAGTGTGTCACCCCCGTGTTCTGCCACTGAGTCAGTCCCCCCGCGTTCTGTCACCATGTCACACACCCCCGCGTTCTGTCATCGTGTTACCCCCCCATGTTCTGTCACTGTGTCACCCCCCTGTGTTCGGTCACCGTGTCACCCCCATGTTCTGTCACTAAGTCACCCCGCCGTGTTGTTACCGTGTCACCTCCCGTGTTCTGTCACTGTGTCACCCCCCCGTGTTCTGTCACCGTGTCACCCCCCCGTGTTCTGTCACTGTGTCACCCCCCCGTGTTCTGTCACCATGTCACCCGCCCATATTCTGTCACCGTGTCACCCCCTGTGTTCCATCACCGTGGCCCACCCCCGTGTTCTGTCAGTGTCAAGCCCCCCGTGTTCTGTCACCGCGTCACCCCCTGTGTTCCATCACCGTGTTCCACCCCCCGTGTTCTGTCACTGTGTCACACCTTTCATCAGGGGCCATAAGACACTGGATAATTTGCTTGCTGTGCAATGATTATCCCAAATAAAATGTTAATGTGTAAAAGGGGACGCTACCTGCCGTAATGTGTAAAAGGGGGCTCTACCTTCCGTAATGTGTGAAAGGGGACTCTACCTGCTGTAATGTGTAAAAGAGGGGCTCTACCTGGAGTAATGTGTGTAAGTGGCGCTACTGTGTGGCATAATTTGAATAATGGAGACTATTGTACAGCCGAATATGAATCTGTATTATTTTTTGGCCACACCCCTTCCCCATGAAGCCACGTCCCTATATTTTTGGCACGTGGGGGAGCTGCTATTTTGTGTGCGACCCTCGAATACTGACAGGAAAGTGTCAAGTGGCCCCTCAGATGAAATAATTGCCCACCCCTGATCTAACATCTGCACTAAGCACTACCTGTCTCTCCCTTGTGACATCACCACCATGCATATGACATCAGCACTAAGCACTACCTGTCTCTCCCTTGTGACATCACCGCCATGCGTATAACATCAGCACAATACACTACCTGTCTCTCCATTGTGACATCACCACCATGTACATAACATCAGCACAATACACTACCTGTCTCTCCCTTGTGACATAACCACCATGTATATAACATCAGCACAATACACTACCTGTCTCTCCCTTGTGACATCACCATATATATAACATCAGCACTGCCTGTCTCTTCCTTGTGACATCACCACCATGTATATAACATCAGCACAATACACTACCTGTCTCTCCCTTGTGACATCACCATGTATATAACATCAGCACAATACACTACCTGTCTCTCCCTTGTGACATCACCACCATGCATATAACATCTGCACTAAGCACTACCTGTCTCTCCCTTGTGACATCACCACCATGTATATAACATCAGCACAATACACTACCTGTCTCTCCCTTGTGACATAACCACCATGTATATAACATCAGCACAATACACTACCTGTCTCTCCCTTGTGACATCACCACCATGTATATAACATCAGCACAGTACACTGCCTGTCTCTTCCTTGTGACATCACCACCATGTATATAACATCAGCACAATACACTGCCTGTCTCTCCCTTGTGACATCACTGCCATGCATATAACACCAGCACAATACACTACCTGTCTCTCCCTTGTGACATCACCACCATGCATCTAACATCTGCACAATACACTACCTGTCTCTCCCTTGTGACATCACCACCATGCATCTAACATCTGCACAATACACTACCTGTCTCTCCCTTGTGACATCACCACCATGCATATGACATCAGCACTAAGCACTACCTGTCTCTCCCTTGTGACATCACCGCCATGCGTATAACATCAGCACAATACACTACCTGTCTCTCCCTTGTGACATCACCACCATGTATATAACATCAGCACAATACACTACCTGTCTCTCCCTTGTGACATCACCACCATGTATATAACATCAGCACAATACACTACCTGTCTCTCCCTTGTGACATAACCACCATGTATATAACATCAGCACAATACACTACCTGTCTCTCCCTTGTGACATCACCACCATGTATATAACATCTGCACTAAGCACTACCTGTCTCTCCCTTGTGACATCACCACCATGCATATGACATCAGCACTAGGCACTACCTGTCCCTCCCTTGTGACATCACCGCCATGCGTATAACATCAGCACAATACACTACCTGTCTCTCCCTTGTGACCTCACCACCATGTATATAACATCAGCACAATACACTACCTGTCTCTCCCTTGTGACATCACCACCATGTATATAAATAACATCAGCACAATACACTACCTGTCTCTCCCTTGTGACATCACCACCATGTATATAACATCAGCACAATACACTACCTGTCTCTTCCTTGTGACATCACCACCATGTATATAACATCAGCACAATACACTGCCTGTCTCTCCCTTGTGACATCACCACCATGTATATAACATCAGCACAATACACTACCTGTCTCTCCCTTGTGACATAACCACCATGTATATAACATCAGCACAATACACTACCTGTCTCTCCCTTGTGACATCATCACCATGTATATAACATCAGCACAGTACACTGCCTGTCTCTTCCTTGTGACATCACCACCATGTATATATCAGCACAATACACTACCTGTCTCTCCCTTGTGACATCACCATGTATATAACATCAGCAATGCCTGTCTCTCCCTTGTGACATCACCATGTATATAACATCAGCACAGTACACTGCCTGTCTCTTCCTTGTGACATCACCACCATGTATATAACATCAGCACAATACACTGCCTGTCTCTCCCTTGTGACATCACCATGTATATAACATCAGCACTGCCTGTCTCTTCCTTGTGACATCACCACCATGTATATAACATCAGCACAATACACTGCCTGTCTCTCCCTTGTGACATCACCATGTATATAACATCAGCACAATACACTGCCTGTCTCTCCCTTGTGACATCACCATGTATATAACATCAGCACTGCCTGTCTCTCCCTTGTGACATCACCATGTATATAACATCAGCACTGCCTGTCTCTTCCTTGTGACATCACTGACTGCCAGTAATAATATTTGACTTTTAGATTTCATATTGTTTTTAGTCTATATACTTGTTTGATAAATGTAGATTTATATACTTGTTTGATAAATGTAGTCTATATACTTGTTTAATAAATGTAGATTTATTTTTTTAAATATAAGCTGTAGTGAAAGATCACAATTAATTAAAAACACTTTACAGAGAAAAGAAAATAATAAGCAAGAATTTAACAGTCAATAGTAATCAAAACATAAATTAATTAATTACAGTACAGTGATCAGCTGGGATGTAGTTATGTGACCGCCGGCACAATACCGGCACCTACATCCCGCCCCCTCACAATCCCTACAGTTGGCATGCCGACTAACAGGGACTATTCCAACTTGTGGGTGTCCAAGAACACCCACAAAGTGGGAACAGAACCTGTGGCGAGCGCAGTGAGCCCAAAAGGGACGTTCTTGCGCTCGCCCCCCTGTTGGGCATCTCAGTGCCGGAATCCCGGGGGTCGGTATGGTGACCAGCGGTCGGGACGCGATACAATCCCGAATAGTTTTGTGGTAAAGAAAAGGGGGAAAAAAAGAGGGAAGGAAGGCGCTTGGGAAGAGAGCGGTGTGCAGGCCGTAAAGAGAGAAGAAAGGAGGAGGATCAGACAGAGACAAAGATAGAAGAGAAAGAGATCCTACATCTAAATGTATTTCTCTAACGTCCTAGTGGATGCTGGGGACTCCGTAAGGACCATGGGGAATAGACGGGCTCTGCAGGAGACATGGGCACTTTAAGAAAGAACTTAGATTCTGGTGTGCTCTGGCTCCTCCCTCTATGTCCCTCCTCCAGACCTCAGTTTGATTCTGTGCCCGGAGGAGCTGAATGCTGTTCAGTGAGCTCTCCTGAGCTTGCTGTAAGAAAGTATTTTGTTAGGTTTTTTATTTTCAGGGAGCTCTGCTGGCAACAGACTCCCTGCATCGTGGGACTGAGGGGAGAGAAGCAGCCCTACTCTCTGAAGATAGGTCCTGCTTCTTAGGCTACTGGACACCATTAGCTCCAGAGGGATCGTACACAGGATCTCACCCTCGTCGTCCGATCCCAGAGCCGCGCCGCCGTCCCCCTCGCAGAGCCGGAAGACAGAAGCCGGGTGAGCATAAGAAGCAAGAAGACTTCGAAATCGGCGGCAGAAGACTCCTGTCTTCACTGAGGTAGCGCACAGCACTGCACCTGTTCGCCATTGCTCCCACACACACCTCACATACTCCGGTCACTGTAAGGGTGCAGGGTGCAGGGGGGGGCGCCCTGGGCAGCAATTGGGACCTCTTTGGCAAAAGTTTAGCATATATACAGTTGGGCACTGTATATATGTACGAGCCCCCGCCAAGTAAATGTATATTTAAGCGGGACAGAAGCCCGCCGTCGAGGGGGCGGGGCTTCTTCCTCAGCACTCACCAGCGCCATGTTTTTTCTCCACATCACCGCTGAGAGGAAGCTCCCCAGCCTCTCCCCTGCAGTTACACGGTAGAAGAGGGTAAAAAGAGAGGGGGGGCACATAATTAGGCGCAAAAATCAATATAAACAGCAGCTACTGGGTTAACATTAAGTTACTGTGTTATTCCTGGGTTAATAGCGCTGGGGTGTGTGCTGGCATACTCTCTTCTCTGTCTCTCCAAAAGGGCCTTATGGGGGAATTGTCTTCAGATGAGCATTCCCTGAGTGTGTGATGTGTCGGTACGTGTGTGTCGACATGTCTGAGGTAAAAGGCTCCCCTAAGGAGGAGATGGAGCAAATGTGTGTGATGGTGTCTCAGTCGACAACGCCGACACCTGTTTGGATATGTGTAATTAAGTGCTAAGGTGAATTTATTGCACAAAAGATTAGAGAACAGACAGGGAATCTACCCATGTCTGTCCCTATGTCGCAGAGACCTTCAGAGTCTCTCAATGATCACTATCCAAAATAATAGACACTGTTATCGACACGGAGTCTGACTCCAGTGTCGACTACGATAATGCAAAGTTACAGCCAAAATGGCAGAAAAGTATTCAATATATGATTATTGTAATACAGGTTGAGTATCCCATATCCAAATATTCCGAAGTACGGAATATTCCGAAATACGGACTTTTTTGAGTGAGATAGTGAAACCTTTGTTTTTTGATGGCTCAATGTACACAAACTTTGTTTAATACTCAAAGTTATTAAAAAATATTGTATTAAATGACCTTCAGGCTGTGTGTATGATGTGTATAAGGTATATATGAAACATAAATGAATTGTGTGAATGTACACGCACTTTGTTTAATGCACAAAGTTATAAAAAATATTGGCTAAAATTACCTTCAGGCTGGGTGTATATGTGACATAAATGCATTCTGTGCTTAGACTTAGGTCCCATCACCATGATATCTCATTATGGTATGCAATTATTTGAAAATACGGAAAAATCCGATATCCAAAATTCCTCTGGTCCCAAGCATTTTGGATAAGGGATACTCAACCTGTAAAAGATGATTTGCATATCACTGATGACTCATCTGTCCCTGACACAAGGGTACACATGTTTAAGGGGAAGAAAGCTGAGGTAAATTTCCCTCCTCTCATGATGAAAAAGAGCGGGAATCTCCAGACAAAAGACTGCAGTTTCCCACAAAGAATTCTCAGGGAGTATCCTTTCCCTACTAGGGCCAGGATACGATGGGAATCTACCCCTAGGGTGTCACGTTTGCCCAAAAGGTAGCCCTGACTTAACAGCTATCCTCAGGGATCCTGCAGATAGCGTGCACATTCTGGTACACTACTCAGACCGGCGATTGTGTCGGTATGGGTTTATAGCGCTGTAGCAGCGTGGACATGTACCTTATCAGCAGAGACTGAGACCCTAGTATGTATATGTGTGTATATATATATATATATATATATATATATATATATATATATATATATAGAGAGAGAGAGAGAGAGAGAGAGAGAGAGAGAGAGAGAGAGAGATATAGAGATATATAGAGATATATATATATATATATATATATATATATATATAGAGATATATATATTAAAGATGCTGTCTTAAGAGATTTATATATAAAACATGCCCAGAGACATTAATCTACTGGGTTCTAGAGTCAACGCTATGTCGATTTCTGCTTGACGTGTCCTGTAGAATATGCAATGGACAGCTGATGCCGACTTAAGAGGCATATGGAAGGCTGAGGATTGTGTGGAGAAGGGATCTCGGACCTGGTCTCCACAGCTATAGCTGGTAATTCTGATCTTTTGCCTTATATTCCTGCACAGCCTAGGAAAGCACGACATTATCAAATGCAGCCTTTCGAACACAAAGAAACAAGAAAGTCCGAGGTGCGTCCTTTCTTGCCAGAGGCAGAGGAAAGTAGCTGCACAACACAGCTAGTTCCCAGGAACAGAAGTCCTCCCCGGCCTCTACAAAATCCACCGCATGTCGCTGGGGCTCCACAGGCGGAGCTAGGCCCGGTGGGGGCACGTCTTCGTAAGTTCAGCCACAAGTGGGTTCACTCCCTGTTGGATCCCTGGGCAATAGATATTGTGTCTCAGGGATACAAGCTGGACCTTGAGGAGATGCCCCCTCACCGACGGCCCTGCCGGCTTCCCCCCACGAGGGAAATAGTGTTAACTGCAATTCACAAATTGTATCTTCAACAGGTGGTGGTCAAGGTTCCCCTCCTTCAACAAGGAGGGGGTTATTATTCGGCCATGTTGTAGTCCCGAAACCGGACGGTTCGGTCAGACCCATATTGAATTTAAAATCCCTGAACATATACCTGAAAAGGTTCAAGTTCAAGATGGAATCGCTAAGAGCGGTCATCGCAAGCCTGAAAGGGGGAGATTTTATGGTGTCTCTGGACATAAAGGATGCATACCTTCATGTCCCCATTTATCCACCTCATCAGGCATACCTCAGATTTGCGGTACAGGATTGTCATTACCAATTTCAGACGTTGCCTTTTGGTCTCTCCACGGCCCCGAGAATCTTCACCAAATTAATGGCGGAAATGATGGTGCTCCTGCGGAAGCAAGGTGTCACAATTATCCCGTACTTGGACGATCTCCTCATAAAAGCGAGATCAAGAGAGCAGTTGCTGAACAGCGTATCACTTTCTCTGGAAGTGTAACGGCAACACGGCTGGATTCTATATATTTCAAAGTCGCAGTTGGTTCCTACGGCTCATCTGCCTTTCCTAGGCATGATTCTAGACACAGACCAGAAAAGGGTTTATCTCCCGATAGAGAGAGCCCAGGAGCTCATGACACTGGTCAGGAATCTATTAAAACCAAAACAGGTGTCAGTGCATCACTGCACTCGAGTCCTGGGAAGGATGGTGGCATCATACGAGGCCATTCCCTTCGGCAGGTTCCATGCGAGGACCTTCCAATGGGACTTACTGGACAAGTGGTCCGGATCACATCTTCAGATGCATCGGTTAATCACCCTGTCCCCCAGGGCCAGGGTGTCACTCCTGTGGTGGCTACAGAGTTCTCACCTTCTAGAGGGACGCTGATTCGGAATTCAGGACTGGGTCCTGGTGACCACGGACGCAAGCCTCCGAGGGTGGGGAGCAGTCACACAGGGAAGAAATTTCCAAGGTCTGTGGTCAAGTCAAGAGACTTGCCTTCACATCAACATCCTGGAACTAAGGGCCGTATACAACGCCCTACGTCAAGCGGAGCACTTGCTTCGCGACCAACCGGTTCTGATTCAGTCAGACAACATCACCGCAGTGGCTCAGGTGAACCGCCAAGGCAGCACAAGGAGAAGAGTGGGGATGGCAGAAACCACCAGAATTCTTCGCTGGGCGGAGAATCACGTAAGCGCTCTGTCAGCAGTGTTCATCCCGGGAGTGGACAACTGGGAAGCAGACTTCCTCAGCAGACACGACCTCCACCCGGGAGAGTGGGGACTTCATCAGGAAGTCTTCACACAGATCACATATCGGTGGGAACTGCCACAGGTGGACATGATGGCACCCCGCCTCAACAAAAAACTACAGAGGTATTGCGCCAGGTCAAGAGACCCTCAGGCAATAGCGGTAGACGCCCAGGTGACACCGTGGGTGTTCCAGTCGGTCTATGTATTTCCTCCTCTTCCTCTCATTCCCAAGGTGCTGAGGATAATAAGAAAAGGAGGAGTGAGAACAATCCTCATTGTTCCAGATTGGCCACGAAGGACCTGGTATCCAGATCTGCAAGAAATGCTCAGAGGACCCGTGGCCTCTTCCTCTAAGACAGGACCTGTTGCAACAGGGGCCCTGTCTGTTCCAAGTCTTACCGCGGCTGCGTTTGACGGCATGGCGGTTGAACGCCGGATCCTAGCAGAAAAGGGCATTCCAGGCGAGGTCATTCCTACGCTGATAAAGGCTAGGAAGGACGTGACAGCTAAACATTATCACCGTATATGGCGAAAATATGTTTCTTGGTGTGAGGCCAGGAATGCTCCTACAGAGGAATTCCAGCTGGGCCGTTTCCTTCACTTCCTACAGTCAGGAGTGAATTTGGGCCTAAAATTGGGCTCCATTAAGGTCCAGATTTCGGCCCTATCCATTTTCTTTCAAAAAGAGTTGGCTTCTCTACCAGAAGTTCAGACATTGTAAAGGGAGTGCTGCATATTCAGCCTCCTTTTGTGCCTCCAGTGGCACCTTGGGATCTTAACGTGGTGTTAAGTTTCCTGAAATCACACTGGTTCGAACCACTAAAAACGGTGGAGTTAAAATATCTCACGTGGAAGGTGGTCATGCTATTAGCCTTGGCTTCGGCTAGGCGTGTGTCAGATTTAGCTGCTTTGTCACATAAAAGACCCTATCTGGTTTTCCATATGGATAGAGCAGAATGGCGGACCCGTCCACAATTTCTGCCAAAAGTGGTGTCATCTTTTCATATGAACCAACCTATTGTGGTGCCTGTGGCTACTCGTGACTTGGAGGATTCCGAGTTACTGGATGTGGTCAGGGCTTTGAAGGTTTATGTAGCCAGAACGGGTAGAGTCAGGAAAACGGAGTCGCTGTTTATCCTGTATGCATCCAACAAGCTGGGTACTCCTGCTTCAAAGCAAACTATTGCTCGCTGGATCTGTAACACGATTCAGCAGGCTCATTCTGCGGCAGGATTGCCGCTGCCAAAATCAGTTAAAGCCCATTCCACTAGGAAGGTGGGCTCTTCTTGGGCGGCTGCCCGAGGGGTCTCGGCATTACAACTATGCCGAGCTGCTACTTGGTCAGGTTCAAACACTTTTGCGAAGTTCTACAAGTTTGATACTCTGGCTGATGAGGACCTATTGTTTGCTCAATCGGTGCTGCAGAGTCGTCCGCACTCTCCCGCCCGTTTGGGAGCTTTGGTATAATCCCCATGGTCCTTACGGAGTCCCCAGCATCCACTAGGCCGTTAGAGAAAATAAGATTATACTTACCGGTAAATCGATTTCTCGTAGTCCGTAGTGGATGCTGGGCGCCCGTCCCAAGTGCGGATTTCTTCTGCAATACTTGTATATAGTTATTGCTGCAATAAGGGCTATGTTATTGTTGCATCAGGGTTGAACTGATGCTCTGTTGTTGTTCATACTGTTGACTGGGTAAGTTTATCACAAGTTCTACGGTGTGATTGGTGTGGCTGGTATGAGTCTTGCCCTGGATTTCCAAAATCCTTTCCTTGTACTGTAAGCTCTTCCGGGCACAGTTTATCTAACTGAGGTCTGGAGGAGGGACATAGAGGGAGGAGCAAGAGCACACCAGAATCTAAATTCTTTCTTAAAGTGCCCATGGCTCCTGCGGAGCCCGTCTATTCCCCATGGTCCTTACGGAGTCCCCAGCATCCACTACGGACTACGAGAAATAGATTTACCGGTAAGTAAAATCTTATTTTTTGTTATTACTGCAGATTATTCTTTTTATGGATTCTGGGTAATTTAGTCGATTAGTATATTTGTTAGGAGGTTTTTGCACTAACAACTTTCTCTGGACTGATGAGATGTCAGCACAGAATTATGTGGCCATCTGTAGAATGTGGACACTCTGCAGAGCGGGGGGTTACTTTTAGGCTACGGGAAGGGAAGATAATGATCAGGCACTAAGGGGTGATTATGTTTAGGCTACAGGAGGGGAGGGTCAAGGCTACTTGCCGTCAGAACTGATCCTTGACACCAGGAAGTCTTGATCACCAGACTGCTAGACCCTGAAGACACTGCCAAAGATCCGCTACCCGGTAAGTGAAGCTGCTGAACCGCAACGCACTATTTTGTAGACAATATGACCATGCTGTCATTCTCAGATCAACAAAACATTATATAGGGTTGGTTTGTTTAAACCAAATGTTTTTTTTTTTTTTTATTATGCTGCGACTCTTAAGGAGCCCGTTGCAGAGACTACAGCATAAGATGCCTACTGCGAATATACAGATACCCGAATGACCCAGGAGAGACGCACATTGTCACACCGCCTGTGGTTTACAAGGGAGCAGAGATGTGTTGGGGGACGAGGGAGTAACCGTGTTGCCATCACAGGGCTCCTCAGTACAGCTGGATCAGGTCATCAGCATTTGGGACAGGGAGATTATTTGTATTACTGTCCCGTTACGTATAAGCAGGAGACGTGCACACCCCCGGACAGATAAGCTGTGAGAGTTATGAAGCAGATTTGGGACTCACCGGATCAACTGAGTCGCAGAGGTCTATAGGTCTGTGTGAGGTGTTCACGTCGCCCAATATAATCACATGGCTGAAACATGAGAGCATTAGAACACATTCAGCATTATTGCACATGAGACATGCAATCCCATCCAGCCCCTGTACTCACCCGCCGTTCCGCAAAATGCTTTCTGCCCTTATCTGGAGCAAATGATAAAAACGCAGCTTGTAGACCTTGCGCTCAGGCTTCTCGGGGTCCGCGCGGGGGCAGTAAACGTTAATCACCGTCAGCGTGTCCTCCTTACCATCAGATGTGCTGAAACACAGCAGCGACTGCAATATTACAATTTAAAAAGGATTAGTTTTTTTAAAATTAATAATTAATTCAAGCAAATTATTATTACAATGAATGTTCCTCAATAAACGTAAGCGTAAAGGGACATTTCTCTCCGCATATTGCAGATCACAGGAAAACGCACTGCTTTCACTAAGCCCTCCATGACACCTCACAGCCACTGTTACCATGATTGAGACTAGCTGGTAAATAAAGTCTGTGACGTGATATCGCACAAAGCAGAAGGTGAGACAATGGTCCTACAGGATTCTGTGCTGTGTGATCACGGCTCTTCCCTCTTGGTCCAAAGACAGCAGCTCCTCTTCCAAGAACTCCTGCGTGCTGCCATAGCAGCCAACGGTCCCCTTCCGGTTGATCAGCTGCCCCGAGAGCCCCTCCTCTGCTGCTTGCGGAATGGTGCTGTTTTTACAGAATGTGGCAACACCTACAAAACAAAAAGAACAGAAAGGGGTGTTTTCTGGGTAACGCCTCAGCTGTCACAAAGGGTTGAGTATGAGTTGCCGACGGTTTAAATCACGACAAGGGCCGGTAAATCCTGCCACTACCCTACCCCTCCCTTATAGGTGCACCAGGATCCCGCCATACAACAGTGACTAGGGGCTAGATTTACCAAACTTGGCGGCTTTGACCTAGACATTTAAAGTGACTATAATACAGCACAAAGCGCAATGCGCTGACAATGTTGGATTAAAGTGTTTACTTCATAGTAATAAAATCTCGCGTCATCCATCACTAGGTCTTAACTGAGGATCAAATAACATTTTAGGCCAAATCCATGCAGGAATATACAGTATAGCTGGTTATAAAGGAGATAGAAAACATTCTGTCAACAATGTGTGTGTTGTGCTTAGGCACAGTTACTTCTTACCCGAGTATCCGCTTCTCACACGGCTGAAGCTGAAGTAAGAGTTATATCCTTCCACTATGGCCGTAGGCTCATCCAACAGGTCTCCTAAACATAGGCAATATGAGTGGGGAATGTTATCAGACTTACCAGTCTCTGGGAGTAATTCAGACCTGATCGCTAGCAGGCGATTTTTGCAGTGCTGCGATCAGATAGTCGCCGCCTACAGGGTGAGTGTATTTTAGCTGTGCAAGTGTGAGAACGCATGTGTAGCCAAGCTATACAAACAGATCTTGTGCAGTCTCTGCACAGCCCAGGACTTACTCAGCCGCTGCGATCACTTCAGCCTGTCCGGGACCGGAATTGAAGTCAGGAATCCGCCCTGCATACGCTTGGACACGCCTGCGTTTTTCCAACCACTCCCAGAAAACGGTCAGTTGACACCCACAAACGCCCTCTACCTGTCAATCTCCTTGCGATCGCCCGTGCGAATGCATCCTTCGTACAAACCCATCGCTGAGCGGCGATCCGCTTTGTACCCGTGCGACGCGCCTACGCATTGTGGTGCATACGCATGTGCAGTTTAGACGTGATTGCCCGCTGTACGAAAATGCAGCCTAGCGATTAGGTCTGAATTACCCCCTCTGAGCGATGTGATGCCAATCTCTCTTGTTATACATTTTATACAGACACACAAAATAAGAATTTACTCACCGGTAATTCTATTTCTCGTAGTCCGTAGTGGATGCTGGGGACTCCGTAAGGACCATGGGGGATAGACAGGCTCCGCAGGAGACTGGGCACTCTATAAGAAAGATTTGGTACTATCTGGTGTGCACTGGCTCCTCCCTCTATGCCCCTCCTCCAGACCTCAGTTAGGATACTGTGCCCGGAAGAGCTGACACAATAAGGAAGGATTTTGAATCCCGGGTAAGACTCATACCAGCCACACCAATTACACCGTACAACTCGTGATATTATACCCAGTTAACAGTATGAAATATAACTGAGCCTCTCAACAGATGGCTCAACAATAACCCTTTAGTTAGGCAATAACTATATACAAGTATTGCAGACAATCCGCACTTGGGATGGGCGCCCAGCATCCACTACGGACTACGAGAAATAGAATTACCGGTGAGTAAATTCTTATTTTCTCTGACGTCCTAGTGGATGCTGGGGACTCCGTAAGGACCATGGGGATTATACCAAAGCTCCCAAACGGGCGGGAGAGTGCGGATGACTCTGCAGCACCGAATGAGAGAACTCAAGATCCTCCTCAGCCAGGATATCAAATTTGTAGAATTTAGCAAACGTGTTTGCCCCTGACCAAGTTGCAGCTCGGCAAAGTTGTAAAGCCGAGACCCCTCGGGCAGCCGCCCAAGATGAGCCCACCTTCCTCGTGGAATGGGCTTTCACTGATTTAGGATGCGGCAATCCAGCCGCAGAATGCGCCAGCTGAATTGTGCTACAAATCCAGCGAGCAATAGTCTGCTTAGAAGCAGGAGCACCTATTTTGTTGGGTGCATACAGGATAAAAAGCGAGTCAGTTTTCCTGACTCCAGCCGTCCTGGAAACATAAATTTTCAAGGCCCTGACTACGTCCAGTAACTTGGAATCCTCCAAGTCCCTAGTAGCCGCAGGCACCACAATAGGCTGGTTCAAGTGAAAAGCGGATACCACCTTAGGGAGAAACTGGGGACGAGTCCTCAATTCTGCCCTATCCATATGGAAAATCAGATAAGGGCTTTTACATGACAAAGCCGCCAATTCTGACACACGCCTGGCCGAAGCCAAGGCCAATAACATGACCACTTTCCACGTGAGATATTTCAGATCCACAGTTTTAAGTGGTTCAAACCAATGTGATTTTAGGAAACTCAACACCACATTGAGATCCCAAGGTGCCACAGGAGGCACAAAAGGGGGCTGAATATGAAGCACTCCTTTTACAAAAGTCTGAACTTCAGGCAGTGAAGCCAGTTCTTTCTGGAAGAAAATCGCCAGAGCCGAAATCTGGACCTTAATGGAACCCAATTTTAGGCCCATAGTCACTCCCGATTGTAGGAAGTGCAGAAAACGACCCAGCTGAAATTCCTCTGTAGGGGCCTTCCTAGCCTCACACCACGCAACATATTTTCGCCAAATACGGTGATAATGGTTTGCGGTTACTTCTTTCCTGGCTTTTATCAGCGTAGGAATGACTTCCTCCGGAATGCCCTTTTCCTTTAGGATCCGGAATTCAACCGCCATGCCGTCAAACGCAGCCGCGGTAAGTCTTGGAACAGACAGGGCCCCTGCTGTAGCAGATCCTGTCTGAGCGGTAGAGGCCATGGGTCCTCTGATATAATTTCTTGAAGTTCTGGGTACCAAGCTCTTCTTGGCCAATCCGGAACCACGAGTATCGTTCTTACTCCTCGCCTTCTCATTATTCTCAGTACCTTTGGTATGAGAGGCAGAGGAGGGAACACATAAACCGACTGGTACACCCACGGTGTCACTAGAGCGTCCACAGCTATCGCCTGAGGGTCCCTTGACCTGGCGCAATATCTCTTTAGCTTTTTGTTGAGGCGGGACGCCATCATGTCCACCTGTGGCCTTTCCCAACGGTTTACCAACAGTAGGAAGACTTCTGGATGAAGTCCCCACTCTCCCGGGTGTAGGTCGTGTCTGCTGAGGAAGTCTGCTTCCCAGTTGTCCACTCCCGGAATGAACACTGCTGACAGTGCTAGTACGTGATTTTCCGCCCATCGGAGAATCCTTGTGGCTTCTGCATTCGCCATCCTGCTTCTTGTGCCGCCCTGACGGTTTACATGGGCGACTGCCGTGATGTTGTCTGACTGGATCAGAACCGGCTGGTTTTGAAGCAGGGGCCTTGCCTGACTTAGGGCATTGTAAATGGCCCTCAGTTCCAGAATATTTATGTGTAGGGACGACTCCTGACTTGACCAAAGTCCCTGGAAATTTCTTCCCTGTGCGACTGCGCCCCAGCCTCGAAGGCTGGCATCCGTGGTCACCAGGACCCAGTCCTGTATGCCGAATCTGCGGCCCTCTAGAAGATGAGCACTCTGCAGCCACCACAGTAGAGACACCCTGGTCCTTGGAGACAGGGTTATCAGTTGATGCATCTGAAGATGCGATCCCGACCACTTGTCCAAGAGGTCCCACTGGAAGGTCCTTGCATGGAACCTGCCGAATGGAATTGCTTCGTATGAAGCCACCATTTTTCCCAGGACTCGTGTGCAGTGATGCACCGATACCCGTTTTTGGTTTTAGGAGGTCTCTGACTAGAGATGACAGCTCCTTGGCTTTCTCCTGCGGGAGAAATACTTTTTTCTGTTCTGTGTCCAGAATCATCCCCAGGAACAGTAAGCGCATGGAAGGAACCAGTTGTGACTTTGGAATGTTTAGAATCCAGCCATGCTGTTGTAGCACTTCCCGAGATAGTGCTACTCCGACCAGTAACTGCTCCCTGGGCCTCGCCTTTATTAGGAGATCGTCCAAGTACGGGATAATTAAAAATAAGAATTTACTTACCGATAATTCTATTTCTCATAGTCCGTAGTGGATGCTGGGGACTCCGAAAGGACCATGGGGAATAGCGGCTCCGCAGGAGACTGGGCACAAAAGTAAAAAGCTTTAGGACTACCTGGTGTGCACTGGCTCCTCCCCCTATGACCCTCCTCCAAGCCTCAGTTAAGATACTGTGCCCGGACGAGCGTACACAATAAGGAAGGATCTTGAATCCCGGGTAAGACTCATACCAGCCACACCAATCACACCGTACAACTTGTGATCTGAACCCAGTTAACAGTATGATAACAGAAGGAGCCTCTGAAAAGATGGCTCACAACAACAAAAACCCGATTTTTGTAACAATAACTATGTACAAGTAATGCAGACAATCCGCACTTGGGATGGGCGCCCAGCATCCACTACGGACTATGAGAAATAGAATTATCGGTAAGTAAATTCTTATTTTCTCTAACGTCCTAGTGTATGCTGGGGACTCCGAAAGGACCATGGGGATTATACCAAAGCTCCCAAACGGGCGGGAGAGTGCGGATGACTCTGCAGCACCGAATGAGAGAACTCCAGGTCCACCTCAGCCAGGGTATCAAATTTGTAGAATTTAGCAAACGTGTTTGCCCCTGACCAAGTAGCTGCTCGGCAAAGTTGTAAAGCCGAGACCCCTCGGGCAGCCGCCCAAGATGAGCCCACTTTCCTTGTGGAATGGGCTTTTACAGATTTTGGCTGTGGCAGGCCTGCCACAGAATGTGCAAGCTGAATTGTACTACAAATCCAACGAGCAATCGTCTGCTTAGAAGCAGGAGCACCCAGCTTGTTGGGTGCATACAGGATAAACAGCGAGTCCGATTTTCTGACTCCAGCCGTCCTGGAAACATATATTTTCAGGGCCCTGACTACGTCCAGCAACTTGGAATCCTCCAAGTCCCTAGTAGCCGCAGGCACCACAATAGGTTGGTTTAAGTGAAATGCTGAAACCACCTTAGGTAGAAATTGAGGACGAGTCCTCAATTCTGCCCTGTCCGTATGAAAAATTAGGTACGGGCTTTTATAGGATAAAGCCGCCAATTCTGATACACGCCTGGCTGAAGCCAGGGCTAACAGCATCACCACTTTCCATGCGAGATATTTCAAGTCCACAGTGGTGAGTGGTTCAAACCAATGTGATTTTAGGAATCCCAAAACTACATTGAGATCCCAAGGTGCCACTGGAGGCACAAAAGGAGGCTGTATATGCAGTACTCCCTTGACAAACGTCTGAACTTCAGGAACAGAAGCTAGTTCTTTTTGGAAGAATATCGACAGGGCCGAAATTTGAACCTTAATGGACCCTAATTTGAGGCCCATAGACAGTCCTGTTTGCAGGAAATGCAGGAATCGACCCAGTTGAAATTCCTCTGTAGGGGCCTTCCTGGCCTCGCACCACGCAACATATTTACGCCAAATACGGTGATAATGTTGTACGGTTACATCCTTCCTGGCTTTGATCAGGGTAGGGATGACTTCATCCGGAATGCCTTTTTCCTTCAGGATCCGGCGTTCAACCGCCATGCCGTCAAACGCAGCCGCGGTAAGTCTTGGAACAGACATGGTCCCTGCTGGAGCAGGTCCTGTCTTAGAGGTAGAGGCCACGGTTCTTCCGTGAGCATCTCTTGAATTTCCGGGTACCAAGTCCTTCTTGGCCAATCCGGAGCCACGAGTATAGTCTTTACTCCTCTACTTCTTATGATTCTCAGTACTTTTGGTATGAGAGGAAGAGGAGGGAACACATACACTGACCGGTACACCCACGGTGTTACCAGAGCGTCCACAGCTATTGCCTGAGGGTCCCTTGACCTGGAGCAATATCTGTCCAGTTTTTTGTTGAGGCGAGACGCCATCATGTCCACCTTTGGTTTTTCCCAACGGTTTACAATCATGTGGAAGACTTCTGGGTGAAGTCCCCACTCCCCCGGGTGGAGATCGTGTCTGCTGAGGAAGTCTGCTTCCCAGTTGTCCACTCCCGGAATGAACACTGCTGACAGTGCTATCACATGATTTTCCGCCCAGCGAAGAATCCTTGCCACTTCCATCATTGCCCTCCTGCTTCTTGTGCCGCCCTGTCTGTTTACGTGGGCGACTGCCGTGATGTTGTCCGACTGGATCAATACTGGCTGACCCTGAAGCAGAGGCCTTGCCTGACTTAGGGCATTGTAAATGGCCCTTAGTTCCAGGATATTTATGTGAAGTGACGTTTCCATGCTTGACCACAAGCCCTGGAAATTTTTTCCCTGTGTGACTGCTCCCCAGCCTCTCAGGCTGGCATCCGTGGTCACCAGGACCCAATCCTGAATGCCGAATCTGCGGCCCTCTAGGAGATGAGCACTCTGTAACCACCACAGGAGAGACACCCTTGTCCTTGGAGACAGGGTTATCCGCTGATGCATTTGAAGATGCGATCCGGACCATTTGTCTAGCAGATCCAACTGAAAAGTTCTTGCGTGGAATCTGCCGAATGGAATCGCTTCGTAAGAAGCCACCATCTTTCCCAGGACCCTTGTGCACTGATGCACTGACACCTGGCCTGGTCTTAGGAGCTTCCTGACTAGGTCGGATAACTCCTTGGCTTTCTCTTCCGGGAGAAACACCTTTTTCTGTACTGTGTCCAGAATCATCCCTAGGAACAGCAGACGTGTCGTCGGAATCAGCTGCGATTTTGGAATATTTAGAATCCATCCGTGCTGTCTTAGTACTATTTGAGATAGTGCTACTCCGACCTCTAACTGTTCTCTGGACCTTACCCTTATCAGGAGATCGTGCAAGTAAGGGATAATTAAGACGCCTTTTCTTCGAAGAAGAATCATAATTTCAGCCATTACCTTGGTAAAGACCCGGGGTGCCGTGGACAATCCAAACGGCAGCGTCTGAAACTGATAGTGACAGTTCTGTACCACAAACCTGAGGTACCCTTGGTGAGAAGGGCAAATTGGGACATGGAGGTAAGCATCCTTGATGTCCAGAGATACCATGTAGTCCCCTTCTTCCAGGTTCGCTATCACTGCTCTGAGTGACTCCATCTTGAACTTGAACCTTTTTATGTAAGTGTTCAAGGCTTTCAGATTTAAAATGGGTCTCACCGAGCCGTCCGGCTTCGGTACCACAAACAGCGTGGAGTAATACCCCTTTCCCTGTTGTAGGAGGGGTACCTTGATTATCACTTGCTGGGAATACAGCTTGTGAATGGCTTCCAATACCGCCTCCCTGTCGGGGGTAGACGTTGGTAAAGCAGACTTCAGGAACCGGCGAGGGGGAGACGTCTCGAATTCCAATTTGTACCCCTGAGATACTACCTGCAGGATCCAGGGGTCCACTTGCGAGTGAGCCCACTGCGCGCTGAAAATCTTGAGACGGGCCCCCACCGTGCCTGAGTCCGCTTGTAAGGCCCCAGCGTCATGCTGAGGACTTGGCAGAAGCGGGGGAGGGCTTCTGTTCGTGGGAAGATGCTGTCTGTTGCAGTCTTTTTCCCCTTCCTCTGCCCCGGGGCAGATATGAGTGGCCTTTTGCCCGCTTGCCCTTATGGGGACGAAAGGACTGAGCCTGAAAAGACGGTATCTTTTTCTGCTGCAAGGTGACTTGGGGTAAAAAGGTGGATTTTCCAGCCGTTGCCGTGGCCACCAGGTCCGATAGACCGCCCCCAAATAACTCCTCCCCTTTATACGGCAATACTTCCATATGCCGTTTGGAATCCGCATCCCCTGACCACTGTCGCGTCCACAATCCTCTTCTGGCAGAAATGGACATCGCACTTACTCTTGATGCCAGAGTGCAAATGTCTCTCTGTGCATCTCGCATATATAGGAATGCATCCTTTAAATGCTCTATAGTCAATAATATATTGTCCCTGTCCAGGGTATCAATATTTTCAGTCAGGGAATCCGACCAAGCCACCCCAGCACTGCACATCCAGGCTGAGGCGATTGCTGGTCGTAGTATAATACCAGTATGTGTGTATATACTCTTAAGGATATTTTCCAGCTTTCTATCAGCTGGTTCCTTTAGGGCGGCCGTATCAGGAGACGGTAACGCCACTTGTTTTGATAAGCGTGTGAGCGCCTTATCCACTCTAGGGGGTGTTTCCCAACGCGCCCTAACCTCTGGCGGGAAAGGGTATAATGCCAATAATTTTTTAGAAATTAGCAGTTTCTTATCGGGGGAAACCCACGCTTCATCACACACCTCATTCAATTCATCTGATTCGGGAAAAACTACGGGTAGTTTTTTCACACCCCACATAATACCCTTTTTTGTGGTACTTGTAGTATCAGAAATGTTCAAAACCTCCTTCATTGCCGTGATCATGTAACGTGTGGCCCTACTGGAAAATACGTTTGTTTCCTCACCGTCGACACTGGAGTCAGTGTCCGTGTCTGTATCGACCTGAGGTAACGGGCGCTTTATAGCCCCTGACGGTGTTTGAGACGCCTGTACAGGTATTAACTGATTTGCCGGCTGTCTCATGTCGTCAACAGTCTTTTGTAAAGTGCTGACACTATCACGTAAATCTTTCCATAAGACCATCCAGTCAGGTGTCGACTACCTAGGGGGTGACATCACTAAAACAGGCAATTGCTCCGCCTCCACACCATTTTCCTCCTCATACATGTCGACACAACGTACCGACACACAGCACACACACAGGGAATGCTCTGATAGAGGACAGGACCCCACTAGCCCTTTGGGGAGACAGAGGGAGAGTTTGCCAGCACACACCAGAGCGCTATATATATACAGGGATAACCTTATATAAGTGTTTTTCCCTAATATAGCTGCTGTATATATTTCTATGCCAATTTAGTGCCCCCCTCTCTTTGTTTTACCCTGTTTCTGTAGTGCAGGACTGCAGGGGAGAGTCAGGGAGCCTTCCTCCAACGGAGCTGTGAGGAAAAATGGCGCCAGTGTGCTGAGGAGATAGGCTCCGCCCCCTTCACGGCGGCCTTTCTCCCGCTTTTCTATGGAAATTTGGCAGGGGTTAAATGCATCCATATAGCCCAGGAGCTATATGTGATGTATTTTTTGCCAACAAAAAGGTGTTTTATTGCGTCTCAGGGCGCCCCCCCCAGCGCCCTGCACCCTCAGTGACCGGAGTGTGAAGTGTGCATGAGAGCAATGGCGCACAGCTGCGGTGCTGTGCGCTACCTTATAGAAGACAGGACGTCTTCTGCCGCCGATTTTCCGGACCTCTTCAGTCTTCTGGCTCTGTAAGGGGGCCGGCGGCGCGGCTCCGGGACCCATCCATGGCTGGGCCTGTGATCGTCCCTCTGGAGCTAATGTCCATTAGCCTAAGAAGCCCAATCCACTCTGCACGCAGGTGAGTTCGCTTCTCTCCCCTTAGTCCCTCGATGCAGTGAGCCTGTTGCCAGCAGGTCTCACTGAAAATAAAAAACCTACTTTAAACTTTTCCACTAAGCAGCTCAGGAGAGCCCCTTAGCCTGCACTCGTCTCGTTCGGGCACAAAAATCTAACTGAGGCTTGGAGGAGGGTCATAGGGGGAGGAGCCAGTGCACACCAGGTAGTCCTAAAGCTTTTTACTTTTGTGCCCAGTCTCCTGCGGAGCCGCTATTCCCCATGGTCCTTTCGGAGTCCCCAGCATCCACTAGGACGTTAGAGAAACTCCCTTTTTTCGAAGGAGTATCATCATTTCTGCCATTACCTTGGTAAACACCCTCGGTGCCGTGGACAGTCCAAACGGTAGTGTCTGGAATTGGTAATGGCAATCCTGTACCACAAATCTGAGGTACTCCTGGTGAGGAAGGTAAATGGGGACATGCAGGTAAGCATCCTTGATGTCCAGGGATACCATGTAATCCCCCTCGTCCAGGCTTGCAATAACCGCCCTGAGCGATTCCATCTTGAACTTGAATCTTTTTATGTATGTGTTCAAGGATTTCAAACTTAAAATGGGTCTCACCGAACCGTCCGGTTTCGGTACCACAAGAGTTTGGAATAGTAACCCCGTCCTTGTTGAAGTAGGGGTACCTTGACTATCACCTGCTGGGAATACAGCTTGTGAATTGCCTCTAGCACAGCCTCCCTGCCCGAAGGAGTTGTCGGTAAGGCCGATTTGAGGAAACGGCGGGGGGGGGAGGCGCCTCGAATTCCAGCTTGTACCCCTGAGATACTACTTGAAGGATCCAGGGATCCACCCGTGAGCGAACCCCACTGATCGCTGAAATTTTTGAGGCGGCCCCCCACCGTACCTGGCTCCGCCTGTGGAGTCCCACCGTCATGCGGCGGATTTGGAAGAAGCGGGAGAGGACTTTTGTTCCTGGGAACCTGCTGTGTGTTGCAGCTTTTTTCCCCTTCCTCTGCCTCTAGACAGAAAGGACCCGCCTTTTCCCCGCCTGTTTTTCTGGGGTCGAAAGGACTGTACCTGATAATACGGCGCTTTCTTAGGCTGTGAGGGGACATGGGGCAAAAATGCTGACTTCCCAGCTGTTGCTGTGGAAACAAGGTCTGAGAGACCATCCCCTAATAACTCCTCACCCTTATAAGGCAAAACTTCCATGTGCCTTTTAGAATCTGCATCCCCTGTCCACTGCCGAGTCCATAAGCCTCTCCTAGCAGAAATGGACAATGCACTTATTCTAGATGCCAGCCGGCAGATCTCCCTCTGTGCATCTCTCATGTACAAGACAGAGTCTTTTATATGCTCTACGGTTAGCAATATAGTGTCCCTGTCTAGGGTGTCAATATTTTCCGACAGGGAATCTGACCAAGCAGCAGCAGCACTGCACATCCACGCTGAAGCAATAGCTGGTCTCAGTATAACACCAGTGTGTGTATATATAGACTTTAGGATAGCCTCCTGCTTTCTATCAGCAGGTTCCTTTAGGGCGGCCGTATCCGGAGACGGTAGTGCCACCTTTTTAGACAAACGTGTGAGCGCTTTATCCACCCTAGGGGGAGTTTCCCAACGTGACCTATCCTCTGGCGAGAAAGGGAACGCCATTAGTAATTTTTTTGAAATCACCAATTTTTTTATCGGGGGAAGCCCACGCTTCTTCACACACTTCATTTAATTCTTCAGATGGGGGAAAAACTATTGGTAGTTTTTTCTCCCCAAACATAATACCCTTTTTTGAGGTACCTGGGTTTATATCAGAAATGTGTAATACCTCTTTCATTGCCTCAATCATGCAACGAATGGCCCTAGTGGACATTAAATTTGACTCATCGTCGTCGACACTGGTATCAGTATCCGTGTCGACATCTGTGTCTGCCATCTGAGGTAGTGGGCGTTTCAGAGCCCCTGATGGCCTTTGAATTGTCTGGGCAGGCACGAGCTGAGAAGCCGGCTGTCCCGCATTTGGCATGTCGTCAAATTTTTTATGTAAGGAGTCGACACTTGCACGTAATTCCTTCCATAAGTCCATCCACTCAGGTGTCTGCCCCGCAGACATCACATTTATAGGTATCTGCTCCGCCTCCACATAAGCCTCCTCATCAAACATGTCGACACAGCCGTACCGACACACCGCACACACACAGGGAATGCTCTTAAAGGAGACAGGACCCCACAAAAGCCCTTTGGGGAGACAGAGAGAGAGTGTGCCAGCACACACCAGAGCGCTGTATAATGCAGGGACTAACTGAATTATGTCCCCTTATAGCTGCTATAAGTTATACTGCGCCTAAATTTAGTGCCCCCCCTCTCTTTTTTACCCTTTCTGTAGTGTAGACTGCAGGGGAGAGTCAGGGAGCTTCCTTCCAGCGGAACTGTGAGGGAGAAATGGCGCCAGTGTGCTGAGGGAGATGGCTCCGCCCCTTTTTCGGCTGACTTTTCTCCTGCTTTTTTCTGGATTCTGGCAGGGGTAATTACCACATATATAGCCTCTGGGGCTATATATTGTGGTTATTTTGCCAGCCAAGGTGTTTTTATTGCTGCTCAGGGCGCCCCCCCCCCCCCCCCAGCGCCCTGCACCCTCAGTGACCGGAGTGTGAAGTGTGCATGAGGAGCAATGGCGCACAGCTGCAGTGCTGTGCGCTACCTTGGTGAAGACTGAAGTCTTCTGCCGCCGATTTTCCGGACCATCTTCTTGCTTCTGGCTCTGTAAGGGGGACGGCGGCGTGGCTCCGGGAACGAACACCAAGGACGGGTCCTGCGGTCGATCCCTCTGGAGCTAATGGTGTCCAGTAGCCTAAGAAGCCCAAGCTAGCTGCAAGCAGGTAGGTTCGCTTCTTCTCCCCTTAGTCCCTCGTTGCAGTGAGCCTGTTGCCAGCGGGTCTCACTGTAAAATAAAAAACCTAACATATACTTTCTTTCTAGGAGCTCAGGAGAGCCTCTAGTGTGCATCCAGCTCGGCCGGGCACAGAAATCTAACTGAGGTCTGGAGGAGGGGCATAGAGGGAGGAGCCAGTGCACACCAGATAGTACCAAATCTTTCTTATAGAGTGCCCAGTCTCCTGCGGAGCCCGTCTATCCCCCATGGTCCTTACGGAGTCCCCAGCATCCACTAGGACGTCAGAGAAAACACACTATATAACAAACACTTAATTCAGGTTGATGGATTTTCTCTTTTACATATAACATTATTACAACCAATAACACTGCTGTAAGTGTATAAAAGTAAATAATATACATATAGGTGTGTCTTCATACATCACTGATGCAATCACGCCAGGTCCCGGAGACACTGCTAGCATCGGGTGTCATTTTTGCTGAAAACATGTCTTAGTCACAATATGATGTGACTAGGACGCACCAGGATTCTGTTGTGCTTCGTAAGTCGCACACAGATATACAAGTGTTCCATGTCAAATTAATCAGCACAGTCTTCTGGTGTGTCCGAATCGCATTGGAGGTTGTGAGACGCCTTTTTTGGCAGAAAAGAAGCACACAAAAAAAAGACACCCAATGCAAAAAGATTCTCATGCGACCTGGCGTGCCAAGAGGGGGTTTGGGGTAGGGAAAAACTAGGGAATTCTGTCTTGGAAAAAGATTTAGGTGTTCACATACTGTAGATAACAAACTTAGCAGTAGTACCCAAAGTAAGAATGCAGCAAAAAAAGGCAAACAAGGTATTAGCATGCATAAAGCGGGGAATTGATGCAAGGGATGAGTTGAGGCCACATCACGAATACTGTGCACAAGAGGGGACATAATTAACATTTACAAATATAGAAGGGGACAATATACAGAGCTTGCGGGGGGATTTGTTTTTGGTAAGATCAACACAGAGGACACGTGGACATCCGCATAGGTTAGAGGAGAGGCGATTTTGCACACAGAGACGAAAAGGTTTCTTCACAGTAAGGACAATACATATTTGGAATTCCCTGCTGAGAGAGTAGTAATGGCAGACTCAGTCACTGCTTTTAAGAATGGCCTAGATAAATTCCTAATGGATAAGGCTATACAGGGTTATGGGGCGGGGGGGGGGGTGGGAGGGGGTAAATCATGCTTTTTACTAATAAATAAATAAATAAATAAAAGAGGAATTGACATAACGGCTAAACATTCACCACAGTTAAAATTAGTCTTAAAAATATTACTGTGTAGGAGATCACTAACAGGTTGAACTCGATGACCAAATTTTCTTTTTTCAATCTCAGAAACTATGTGACTATGTATGTATGTTACTCTGACTGCAGAAAAGATGTACGAGGACATATCTGTATGGGTTGGGTATGGGTGACTGGCGCTTGGGATCCCGTTGGTCACTATACCGACGCCAGGATCGCGGGGATCTTAAGGGGGTGGGATGTAGGTGTCGGTATTGTGAGACCGCCGACCACATAACTACATCCCATCTGTATATGCATGGTGGGGATGTCGAGAGGAAGAGATAGACATTTTCAGACAAAAAAGATGCCTAACGCTAGTGATGGTGTAAGAGCTTCCGCAGTATAGCAAATATATATTGATTCAAGCTTTTTCGCATTGATTGAGATATTTACTGTTAATCACAAATGTGTTGATATATACTTAAATACTGTACAGATATTCAGAAAACAGTATACTCAGAATATTATATTCAAAGCATGAATTGTTCAAAGACATACAACACCAGATGTATCCAAGGCCAGTCAGGCAGAACGCCAATATGTCTGAACATCGAGAACAGTGGGACCCTGACCCTTTTGACCATCAGAAAGGATGTTTTGAGTATATGTCCGAGAGGCTGATAATCACAAAGCAATAAAACATATTCAAGGATGATCTAATTGCTAATTAAAATCTTGTATGACAATTGATGTATTTCAGGTTCTAAGACATACATGGTGTATTCTGATTGGCTAAAATTATTGGCAAGCATGATTCCTTTGTTCTCAGACTATAAAAATAAACCTGTAACGGGCCCTGGGCGGGTCAGCCATGATCTGTCTAGGTTACACATAACCCTGCGTGTGATCTTTTCATTTACTGACCTCCAACCGGTTGCTAAAAGAACAGAGTTCTGACTGATGACCGAAGAGAGTTGATAGACCAGGCCTAGAGTGGTCAAAGTACCCTAACACTAGCAGAGTTGCATGGGACCTGGTGGCTTACTCATGTCAGGCATCTTGCGTTTCCTTGCGTATTGAGGCTAGATATATGAGACACATCTGTAACATTTACAAAAGCAGCGGCATGTTATTTGCATTAATATACACAATAACAATGATAAAAGTCAGTTTCTTAATGCTGCTTAAAATGTCCCACCATGCTATCCACCCTTCCTATTTTTTCCCCATTTCCCTTTTCAGTTCCTCTTCTATTGGCCTCTGCCTTTGCCCCTCTCATCTACTACTTGGTTACGACTTTGTCCTCTTTCTTTTTCTTCACTCTCTTTTCCTTTCTTTTTAAAGTGTTAAAATTAATCATAATCAAAATACTGTCTACATTGTCTTTTCCGAATTTATGTACTTGCTTTTACATTTCTGGTTTTTGACAGTTGTACTATTGTATTGTGTTCTGATCCCTCTAATAAACAAATTCTAAAAAAATAAAAATGTCCCACCATGCCAGGGTAATTATGAAAATAAGATTTTACTTACCGATAAATCTATTTCTCGGAGTCCGTAGTGGATGCTGGGGTTCCTGAAAGGACCATGGGGAATAGCGGCTCCGCAGGAGACAGGGCACAAAAAGTAAAGCTTTTTCCGATCAGGTGGTGTGCACTGGCTCCTCCCCCTATGACCCTCCTCCAGACTCCAGTTAGGTACTGTGCCCGGACGAGCGTACACAATAAGGGAGGATTTTGAATCCCGGGTAAGACTCATACCAGCCACACCAATCACACCGTACAACTTGTGATCTAAACCCAGTTAACAGTATGATAACAGCGGAGCCTCTGAAAGATGGCTTCCTTCAACAATAACCCGAATTAGTTAACAATAACTATGTACAATTTATGCAGATAATCCGCACTTGGGATGGGCGCCCAGCATCCACTACGGACTCCGAGAAATAGATTTATCGGTAAGTAAAATCTTATTTTCTCTATCGTCCTAGTGGATGCTGGGGTTCCTGAAAGGACCATGGGGATTATACCAAAGCTCCCAAACGGGCGGGAGAGTGCGGATGACTCTGCAGCACCGAATGAGAGAACTCCAGGTCCTCCTTAGCCAGAGTATCAAATTTGTAAAATTTTACAAACGTGTTCTCCCCTGACCACGTAGCTGCTCGGCAAAGTTGTAATGCCGAGACCCCTCGGGCAGCCGCCCAAGATGAGCCCACCTTCCTTGTGGAGTGGGCCTTTACAGATTTAGGCTGTGGCAGGCCTGCCACAGAATGTGCAAGTTGGATTGTGCTACAAATCCAACGAGCAATCGTCTGCTTAGACGCAGGAGCACCCATCTTGTTGGGTGCATACAATATAAACAACGAGTCAGATTTTCTGACTCCAGCTGTCCTTGCAATATATATTTTTAATGCTCTGACAACGTCCAGTAACTTGGAGTCCTCCAAGTCACTTGTAGCCGCAGGCACTACAATAGGCTGGTTCAGATGAAATGCTGACACCACCTTAGGGAGAAAATGCGGACGAGTCCGCAGTTCTGCCCTGTCCGAATGGAAAATCAGATATGGGCTTTTGTAAGATAAAGCTGCCAGTTCTGACACTCTCCTGGCCGAAGCCAGGGCTAGTAACATGGTCACTTTCCATGTGAGATATTTTAAATCCACCTTTTTTAGTGGTTCAAACCAATGAGATTTTAGAAATTCCAAAACCACATTGAGATCCCACGGTGCCACTGGAGGCACCACAGGAGGCTGTATATGCAGCACTCCCTTAACAAAGGTCTGGACTTCAGGGACTGAAGCCAATTCTTTTTGAAAGAAAATCGACAGGGCCGAAATTTGAACCTTAATAGATCCCAATTTGAGACCCATAGACAATCCTGATTGCAGGAAATGTAGGAATCGACCCAGTTGAAATTCCTCCGTCGGAGCACTCCGATCTTCGCACCACGCAACATATTTTCGCCAAATTCGGTGATAATGTTGCACGGTTACTTCCTTCCTTGCTTTAATCAAAGTAGGAATGACTTCTTCCGGCATGCCTTTTTCCTTTAGGATCCGGCGTTCAACCGCCATGCCGTCAAACGCAGCCGCGGTAAGTCTTGAAACAGACAGGGACCCTGCTGAAGCAAGTCCCTCCTTAGAGGTAGAGGCCACGGATCGTCCGTGATCATCTCTTGAAGTTCCGGGTACCAAGTCCTTCTTGGCCAATCCGGAACCACTAGTATCGTTCTTACGCCTCTTTGCCGTATAATTCTCAATACTTTTGGTATGAGAGGCAGAGGAGGAAACACATACACCGACTGGTACACCCAAGGCGTTACCAGCGCGTCCACAGCTATTGCCTGCGGATCTCTTGACCTGGCGCAATACCTGTCCAGTTTTTTGTTGAGGCGAGACGCCATCATGTCCACCATTGGTCTTTCCCAACGGGTTACCAGCATGTGGAAGACTTCTGGATGAAGTCCCCACTCTCCCGGGTGAAGATCGTGTCTGCTGAGGAAGTCTGCTTCCCAGTTGTCCACTCCCGGGATGAACACTGCCGACAGTGCTATCACATGATTCTCTGCCCAGCGAAGAATCCTTGCAGCTTCTGCCATTGCACTCCTGCTTCTTGTGCCGCCCTGTCTGTTCACATGGGCGACTGCCGTGATGTTGTCCGACTGGATCAACACCGGTTTTCCCTGAAGCAGAGGTTCTGCCTGGCTTAGAGCATTGTATATTGCTCTTAGTTCCAGAATGTTTATGTGAAGAGACGTTTCCAGGCTCGTCCATACTCCCTGGAAGTTTCTTCCTTGTGTGACTGCTCCCCAGCCTCTCAGGCTGGCGTCCGTGGTCACCAGGATCCAATCCTGTATGCCGAATCTGCGGCCCTCCAATAGATGAGCACTCTGCAACCACCACAGAAGAGACACCCTTGTCCTTGGAGACAGGGTTATCCGCAGGTGCATCTGAAGATGCGACCCTGACCATTTGTCCAACAGATCCCTTTGGAAAATTCTTGCGTGGAATCTGCCGAATGGAATTGCTTCGTAAGAAGCCACCATTTTTCCCAGGACTCTTGTGCATTGATGTACAGACACCTTTCCTGGTTTTAGGAGGTTCCTGACAAGCTCGGATAACTCCTTGGCTTTTTCCTCCGGGAGAAAAACCTTTTTCTGAACCGTGTCCAGAATCATCCCTAGGAACAGCAGACGAGTTGTCGGCATTAACTGGGATTTTGGAATATTCAGAATCCACCCGTGCTGTTTTAGCACTTCTTGAGACAGTGCTAATCCCATCTCTAGCTGTTCTCTGGACCTCGCCCTTATTAGGAGATCGTCCAAGTATGGGATAATTAATACGCCTTTTCTTCGAAGAAGAATCATCATCTCGGCCATTACCTTTGTAAAGATCCGAGGTGCCGTGGACAATCCGAACGGCAGCGTCTGAAACTGATAGTGACAGTTTTGTACAACGAACCTGAGGTACCCCTGGTGTGAGGGGTAAATTGGAACGTGGAGATACGCATCCTTGATGTCCAAGGATACCATAAAGTCCCCCTCTTCCAGGTTCGCTATCACTGCTCTGAGTGACTCCATTTTGAACTTGAACTTCTTTATGTACAGGTTCAAGGACTTCAGATTTAGAATAGGCCTTACCGAGCCATCCGGCTTCGGTACCACAAAAAGAGTGGAATAATACCCCTTCCCTTGTTGCAGAAGAGGTACCTTGACTATCACCTGCTGAGAGTACAGCTTGTGAATGGCTTCCAAAACCGTCTCCCTTTCGGAGGGGGACGTTGGTAAAGCAGACTTCAGGAAACGGCGAGGTGGATCTGTCTCTAATTCCAACCTGTATCCCTGAGATATTATCTGCAGGATCCAGGGATCTACTTGCGAGTGAGCCCACTGCGCGCTGTAATTTTTGAGACGACCCCCCACCGTCCCCGAGTCCGCTTGAGAAGCCCCAGCGTCATGCTGAGGCTTTTGTAGAAGCCGGGGAGGGCTTCTGATCCTGGGAAGGAGCTGCGTGTTGCTGTCTCTTCCCTCGACCTTTGCCTCGTGGCAGATATGAATAGCCCTTTGCTCTCTTATTTTTAAAGGAACGAAAGGGCTGCGGTTGAAAAGTCGGTGCCTTTTTCTGTTGGGGAGTGACTTGAGGTAGAAAGGTGGATTTCCCGGCTGTAGCCGTGGCCACCAAATCTGATAGACCGACTCCAAATAACTCCTCCCCTTTATACGGCAAAACTTCCATATGCCGTTTTGAATCCGCATCGCCTGTCCACTGTCGCGTCCCTAAAGCTCTTCTGGCCGAAATGGACATAGCACTTACCCGTGATGCCAGTGTGCATATATCCCTCTGTGCATCACGCATATAAAGAAATGCATCCTTTATTTGTTCTAACGACAGTAAAATATTGTCCCTGTCCAGGGTATCAATATTTTCAATCAGGGATTCTGACCAAACTACCCCCGCACTGCCCATCCAGGCAGTCGCTACAGCTGGTCGTAGTATAACACCTGCATGTGTGTATATACTTTTTTGGATATTTTCCATCCTCCTATCTGATGGATCTTTAAGTGCGGCCGTCTCAGGAGAGGGTAACGCCACTTGTTTAGATAAGCGTGTTAGCGCCTTGTCCACCCTAGGAGGTGTTTCCCAGCGCTCCCTAACCTCTGGCGGGAAAGGGTATAATGCCAATAATTTCTTTGAAATTATCAGCTTTTTATCAGGGGCAACCCACGCTTCATTACACACGTCATTTAGTTCTTCTGATTCAGGAAAAACTATAGGTAGTTTTTTCATACCCCACATAATACCCTGTTTAGTGGTACCTGTAGTATCAGCTAAATGTAACGCCTCCTTCATTGCCAAAATCATATAACGTGTGGCCCTACTGGAAAATACGGTTGATTCGTCACCGTCACCACTGGAGTCATCGCCTGTGTCTGGGTCTGTGTCGACCGACTGAGGCAAAGGGCGTTTCACAGCCCCTGACGGTGTTTGAGTCGCCTGGACAGGCACTAATTGATTGTCCGGCCGTCTCATGTCGTCAAACGACTGCTTTAGCGTGTTGACACTATCCCGTAGTTCCATAAATAAAGGCATCCATTCTGGTGTCGACTCCCTAGGGGGTGACATCCTCATATTTGGCAATTGCTCCGCCTCCACACCAATATCGTCCTCATACATGTCGACACACACGTACCGACACACAGGGAATGCTCCTAACGAAGACAGGACCCACTAGCCCTTTGGGGAGACAGAGGGAGAGTTTGCCAGCACACACCGAAAGCGCTATATATATATCAGGGATAGCCTTATAATAAGTGCTCCCTTATAGCTGCTTTGTTATATCAAATATCGCCATAAATGTGCCCCCCCCTCTCTGTTTTACCCTGTTTCTGTAGTGCAGTGCAGGGGAGAGACTTGGGAGCCGTCCTGACCAGCGGAGCTGTGAGAGGAAATGGCGCTGTGTGCTGAGGAGATAGGCCCCGCCCCTTTTCTGGCGGGCTCGTCTCCCGCTATTTAGAAAAATTAGGCAGGGGTTAAATATCTCCATATAGCCTCTAGGGCTATATGTGAGGTATTTTTAGCCTTTATAGGTAATCATTTGCCTCCCAGGGCGCCCCCCTCCCAGCGCCCTGCACCCTCAGTGACTGCCGTGTGAAGTGTGCTGAGAGGAAAATGGCGCACAGCTGCAGTGCTGTGCGCTACCTTTAGAAGACTGCAGGAGTCTTCAGCCGCCGATTCTGGACCTCTTCTGATTTCAGCATCTGCAAGGGGGCCGGCGGCGTGGCTCCGGTGACCATCCAGGCTGTACCTGTGATCGTCCCTCTGGAGCTTGATGTCCAGTAGCCAAGAAACCAATCCATCCTGCACGCAGGTGAGTTGACTCCTTCTCCCCTCAGTCCCTCGCTGCAGTGATCCTGTTGCCAGCAGGAATCACTGTAAAATAAAAAACCTAGCTAAACTTTTTCTAAGCAGCTCTTTAGGAGAGCCACCTAGATTGCACCCTTCTCGGCCGGGCACAAAAATCTAACTTGAGTCTGGAGGAGGGTCATAGGGGGAGGAGCCAGTGCACACCACCTGATCGGAAAAAGCTTTACTTTTTGTGCCCTGTCTCCTGCGGAGCCGCTATTCCCCATGGTCCTTTCAGGAACCCCAGCATCCACTAGGACGATAGAGAAACATCTATTAGGTTAAAGGACTGACACATACTGAATTAAAGGAAATCCTCACAATGGGATGTGTTTGGGAAACTTGTGGGACAGACACCAAAAGTCAAATGGACAATTTGGAAAGCAGCGGCCGGCCGGGTAAACGCAGAAACGGAAACAAAATGAATATCAGCTACTGTAATGCAATTCCAATGTGCCTTTTCAAACCTATGGAAATTTTTGTGTCTAGAATATATTTAACTTCATTTTAAATCTGTCAGAAAAACTCATTACTGGACACGCCAATGATCTGCCTATAAATCCACCAATTACAAGGATCCTCTCTCCTTCCTTAAGGTGCATACACACGGAGCGATATAACTGAGCGATTTTGACTATATAGTCAAAATCGCTCAGAAAGTTAGTGCAGATCGCTCCGTGTGTACACAGCCAGCGATAGCGATGCGCGTCCCCGCTAGGTCGCTATCGCTGGGAAAAATAGTCAGTGCAGGCAAGTCAATTTTGGCTATGTCGCTGCAAAAGTTAGTCAAAATCGCTAACACTTTTAGAAGGCCAGCGATTTTCCCCAGCGATAGCGATGTGCAGGCGGCGGTGGTGCGGGCGGCGGCGGGTTGTGGCGGCGGGTTGTGGCGGCGGTGTGGGCGACGGCGGGTTGCGGTGGCGGTGTGGGCGGTGGTGGGTTGCGGTGGCGGTGCGGGCGGCGGTGCGGGGGAAATTTACCTTTCTATTGCAGAGTTTGGCAGCGGAGCGGTACCAGTTTCAAAAATGGCGCCTCAGCGTCATTTTTGAAATTCAAGATGGCCGCCGCGAGCCAATCACGGCTCGCCGCGTCATCGCCCCGCCCCCTCCCGCTGACTTATATAAGTCAGCGCGAGGCAGCGGCTGTCAGTCCGACGGCGGAGGAGGAGCGGAGAAGAGCTCCTGAAGACGCCGTGGAAGTCCTGGATGGGCGGCGGCTATGCAAAAGAGCTTAGCAGCCGCCGCCCACCAGGTGAAGATGCTGGAAGTCCTGGGAAGGCGGCGGCCATGCAAAAGAGCTTAAAGGCCGCCGCCTCCCAGGTGAAGACGTCGTGGAAGTCCTGGATGGGCGGCGGCTATGCAAAAGAGCTTAGCAGCCGCCGCCCACCAGGTGAAGACGCCGGAGCAAGACCCCAGAAGCCCTGGGGAGGTGGCGCCCCCCCAGGTGAAGACGCCGGAAGCCCTGGGAAGGCGGCGGCCATGCAAAAGAGCTTAAAGGCCGCCGCCCCCAGGTGAAGACCCAGTTTAATAAAGGATTTTTAAAAGAATGTGTTGTGTTTTTTTTTTTATATTTTCTTTACAGGTGCCAGCGGGCCCTTTATGTCCGGGCATGCTGGCACTTGTGGTTCTCCAAGTGCCAACATGCTGGGGCAGGCTTGCTGGGACCTGTAGGCCTCCTGTAAAGAACAATATTACTATTGAAAGGCTATCAGCCTCCCATCCACCGGGCCACGGATGGGGGGGACAGCCTCGGGCTTCACCCCTGGCCCTTGGGTGGCTGGAGGGGGGGACTCACTCCTCCAGTGTACCCCGGCCAGGGGTGACTAGTTGGGGGGGTAATGGCACGGCCGCAGGGACCAATATAAAAGTGTCCCCCGGCTGTGGCATTATCTCCCTGGCTAGTGGAGCCCGGTGCTGGTTTGGAAAATACGGGGGACCCCTATGTCTTTTGTCCCCCGTATTTTTTAAACCAGGACCGGACGCAGAGCCCGGTGCTGGTTGTCTAAATATGGAGGAACCCTACTCATTTTTTCCTCTGTATTTTAACAACCAGGACTGGCTCAAAGAGCCCGAGGCTGGTTTTACATAGGAGGGGGGACCCCACGCAAATTTTTTTTTTAACTTTCAGCTATTTAAATACCAGCCACCCTGTAAAATCGTCCTATATATGACACTCATCCCCTTATTTAAATGAGATAGCCAAAATCTCCCATAGCCAAAATCTCTTGCATAGTTAGACAAAATCTCTGGTAAAGTTAGTCAAAATCTCCTACTGCCAGTTCAAGGGAAAAGTTAGTCAAAATCTCTCATAGCCAAAATCTCTCCGTGTGTATGCACCTTTAGTAAAAAGAAGAGGTATATACCAGCGCTGACTGTAGTGATAGCAATACTATTAGGACGGTTTAATTGAGAAAACCCCAAACCAGATGCTCATGTGTAGTAAGTAGAGTGCTGGCTAGTGATTGGTGAAGGGACTTCCTTTGACATGAGGAACATAATTAGATTTTACTTACCGGTAAATCTATTTCTCGTAGTCCGTAGTGGATGCTGGGGACTCCGTAAGGACCATGGGGATAGACGGGCTCCACAGGAGACATGGGCACTTTAAGAAAGAATTTAGGTTCTGGTGTGCACTGGCTCCTCCCTCTATGCCCCTCCTCCAGACCTCAGTTAGAGAAACTGTGCCCAGAGGAGACTGACAGTACAAGGAAAGGATTTTGGTAATCCAGGGCAAGATTCATACCAGCCACACCAATCACACCGTATAACAAGTGAAAACAACCAGTTAACAGTATGATAAACAACAGAGCATCAGGTCAACCCTGATGCAACCATAACATAACCCTTATTGAAGCAATAACTATATACAAGTATTGCAGAAGAATTCCGCACTTGGGGCGGGCGCCCAGCATCCACTACGGACTACGAGAAATAGATTTACCGGTAAGCAAAATCTTATTTTCTCTAACGTCCTAGTGGATGCTGGGGACTCCGTAAGGACCATGGGGATTATACTAAAGCTAACCAAGCGGGCGGGAGAGTGCGGATGACTCTACAGCACCGATAGAGCAAACACAAGGTCCTCCTCAGCCAGGGTATCAAACTTGTAGAACTTTGCAAAAGTGTTTGAACCTGACCAAGTAGCCGCTCGGCAAAGCTGTAATGCCGAGACCCCTCGGGCAGCCGCCCAAGAAGAGCCCACCTTCCTAGTGGAATGGGTCTTAACTGATTTTGGCAGCGGCAATCCAGCCGCAGAATGAGCCTGCTGAATCGTGTTACAGATCCAGCGAGCAATAGTTTGCTTTGAAGCAGGAGCACCAAACTTGTTGGAAGCATACAGGATAAACAAAGACTCTGTTTTCCTGACCCTAGCCGTTCTGGCTACATAAACCTTCAAAGCCCTGACCACATCAAGTAACTCGGAATCCTCCAAGTCAGTAGTAGCCACAGGCACCACAATAGGTTGGTTTATATGAAAGGATGAAACCACTTTCGGCAGAAATTGTGGACGGGTCCGCAATTCTGCTCTATCCGCATGGAAAACCAAATAGTGGCTTTTATGTGACAAAGCCGCCAACTCTGACACACGCCTAGCCGAAGCCAAGGCTAGTAGCATGACCACCTTCCACGTGAGATATTTCAACTCCACCGTTTTGAGTGGTTCAAACCAGTGGGATTTCAGGAAACTCAACACCACGTTAAGATCCCAAGGTGCCACTGGAGGCACAAAAGGGGGCTGAATATGCAGCACTCCCTTTACAAACGTCTGAACTTCAGGTAGAGAAGCCAACTCTTTTTGAAAGAAAATGGATAGGGCCGAAATCTGGACCTTAATGGAACCCAATTTTAGGCCCAAATTCACTCCGGACTGTAGGAAGTGAAGGAAACGGCCCAGCTGGAATTCCTCCGTAGGAGCATTCCTGGCCCAAGCAACATATTTTCGCCATATACGGTGATGATTTTGAGCTGTCACGTCCTTCCTAGCCTTTATGAGCGTAGGAATGACTTCATCCGGAATGCCTTTCTCTGCTAGGATCCGGCGTTCAACCGCCATGCCGTCAAACGCAGCCGCAGTAAGTCTTGGAACAGACAGGGCCCCTGTTGCAACAAGTCCTGTCTTAGAGGAAGAGGCCACGGGTCCTCTGTGAGCATTTCTTGCAGATCTGGATACCAAGTCCTTCTTGGCCAATCTGGAACAATGAGTATTGTTCTCACTCCTCTTTTTCTTATTATCCTCAGCACCTTGGGTATGAGAGGAAGAGGAGGAAATACATAGACCGACTGGAACACCCACGGTGTCACCTGGGCGTCTACAGCTATCGCCTGAGGGTCTCTTGACCTGGCGCAATACCTCTGTAGCTTTTTGTTGAGGCGGGATGCCATCATGTCCACCTGTGGCAGTTCCCACCGACTTGTAATCTGTGCGAAGACTTCCTAATGAAGTCCCCACTCTCCCGGGTGGAGGTAGTGTCTGCTGAGGAAGTCTGCTTCCCAGTTGTCCACTCCCGGGATGAACACTGCTGACAGTGCGCTTACGTGATTCTCCGCCCAGCGAAGAATTCTGGTGGCTTCCGCCATCGCCACTCTGCTTCTTGTGCCGCCTTGGCGGTTTACATGAGCCACTGCGGTGATGTTGTCTGACTGAATCAGAACCGGTTGGTCGCGAAGCAGGGTCTCCGCTTGACGTAGGGCGTTGTATATGGCCATTAGTTCCAGGATGTTGATGTGAAGGCAAGTCTCTTGACTTAACCACAGACCTTGGAAATTTCTTCCCTGTGTGACTGCACCCCAACCTCGGAGGCTTGCGTCCGTGGTCACCAGGACCCAGTCCTGAATGCCGAATCTGCGGCCCTCGAGAAGGTGAGCGCTCTGCAGCCACCACAGGAGTGATACCCTGGCCCTGGGGGATAGGGTGATTAACCGATGCATCTGAAGATATGATTCGGACCACTTGTCCAGTAAGTCCCATTGAAAAGTCCTCGCATGGAACCTGCTGAAGGGAATGGCCTCGTATGAAGCCACCATATTTCCCAGGACACGAGTGCAGTGATGCACTGACACCTGTTTTGGTTTTAATAGGTTCCTGACCAGTGTCATGAGTTCCTGAGCTTTCTCTATCGGGAGATAAACCCTTTTCTGGTCTGTGTCTAGAATCATGCCCAGGAAAGGCAGACGAGTCGTAGGAACCAACTGCGACTTTGGAATATTTAGAATCCAGCCGTGTTGCCGTAACACTTCCAGAAAAAGTGCTACACTGATCAGCAACTGCTCTCTTGATCTCGCTTTTATGAGGAGATCGTCCAAGTATGGGATAATTGTGACTCCTTGCTTCCGCAGGAGTACCATCATTTCCGCCATTACCTTGGTAAATATTCTCGGTGCCGTGTAGAGACCAAACGGCAACGTCTGAAATTGGTAATGACAATCCTGTACCACAAATCTGAGGTACGCCTGATGAGGTGGATAAATGGGGACATGAAGGTATGCATCCTTTATGTCCAGAGACACCATAAAATCCCCCCCTTCCAGGCTTGCGATGACCGCTCTCAGCGATTCCATCTTGAACTTGAACCTTTTCAGGTATATGTTCAGGGATTTTAAATTCAATATGGGTCTGACCAAACTGTCCGGTTTCGGGACTACAAACATGGTCGAATAATAACCCCTTCCTTGTTGAAGGAGGGGAACCTTGACCACCACCTGTTGAAGATACAATTTGTGAATTGCAGTTAACACTATTTCCCTCTCGTGGGGGGTAGCTGGCAGGGCCGATTTGAGGTATCGGTGCGGGGGCATCTCCTCGAATTCCAGCTTGTATACCTGAGACACAATATCTATTGCCCAGGGATCCAACTGGGAGTGAACCCACTTGTCGCTGAAATTTCGAAGACGTGCCCCCCACCGGGCCTAGCTCCGCTTGTGGAGCCCCAGCGTCATGCGGTGGATTTTGTAGAGGCCGGGTAGGACTTCTGTTCCTGGGAACTAGCTGTGTTGTGCAGCTTCTTTCCTCTGCCCCTGCCTCTGGCAAGAAAGGACGCACCTCGGACTTTCTTGTTTTTCTGTGATCGAAAGGACTGCATTTGATAATACGGTGCTCTCTTAGGCTGTGAGGAAACATATGGCAAACAATTCGACTTTCCAGCAGCAGCTGTGGAGACCAGGTCCGAGAGACCCTCCCCAAACAATTCCTCACCATTGTAAGGTAAAACCTCCATATGCCTTTTTGAGTTGGCATCACCTGTCCATTGCCGAGTCCACAGGACCCTTCTGGCAGAAATCGACATAGCATTTATTCTAGAACCCAGTAGACTAATGTCTCTTTGAGCATCTCTCATATATAGGACAGCGTCTTTAATATGCCCCAGGGTCAATAATATAGTATCCTTGTCTAAGGTATCAAGTTCCTCAGACAGGGTGTCCGTCCACGCTGCTACAGCACTACACACCCAGGCCGACGCGATCGCCGGCCTCAGTAAGGTACCTGAATGTGTATAAATGGACTTCAGGGTACCCTCCTGTTTTCTATCCGCAGCATCTTTGAGGGTAGCCGTATCCTGTGACGGCAGGGCTACCTTCTTGGATAAGCGTGTTAAAGCTTTGTCCACCCTAGGGGAGGATTCCCAGCGTAACCTGTCCGTTGGCGGGAAAGGATACGCCATAAGAATCCTTTTGGAAATCTGCAGTTTTTTATCTGGAGATTCCCAAGCCTTTTCACATAACTCATTTAGCTCGTGTGAGGGGTGAAAGGTTACCTGTGGCTTCTTTTCCCCATACATATGTACCCTCCTGTCAGGGACTGGAGTTTCCTCTGTGATGTGCAACACATCCTTAATTGCTATAATCATATAACGGATGGATTTAGCCAATTTTGGCTGTAATTTTGCATCATCGAAATCGACACTGGAGTCAGAATCCATGTCGGTATCCGTGTCAACAATTTGGGATAGTGGGCGCTTCTGAGACCCTGTCGGCCTCTGCGACATAGGATCAGGCATGGGTTGGGACCCTGACTGTCCTGAGGCTTCAGCTTTTTCTAACCTAGAATGTAAGGAATTAACATTATCATTTAAAACCTTCCACATATCCATCCAATCAGGTGTCGGCGCCGTCGGCGGAGACACCACATTCATTTGCTCCCGCTCTGCTTCCACATAGCCTTCCTCATCAGACATGTCGACACTAGCGTACCGACACACCACACACACAGGGAATGCCCTTTTTGAAGACAGTTCCCCCACAAGGCCCTTCGGAGAGACAGAGAGAGAGTATGCCAGCACACACCCCAGCGCTATAACCCAGGAATAACACAGTAACTTAATGTTAACCCAGTAGCTGCTGTTTATATTGTGTTTTTGCGCTTAATTTATGTGCCCCCCCTCTCTTTTTACCCTCTTCTACCGTGAATCTGCAGGGGAGAGCCTGGGGAGCTTCCTCTCAGCGGAGCTGTGGAGAAAAAATGGCGCTGGTGAGTGCTGAGGAAGAAGCCCCCCCCCCCCCCCCCCCCCTCGACGGTGGGCTTCTGTCCCGCTTAAATAGGCATTTTCTTGGTGGGGGCTCATACATATATACAGTGCCCAACTGTATATATGTTTACTTTTGCCAAAAAGAGGTTCCAAATGCTGCCCAGGGGGCCCCCCCCTTGCGCCCTGCACCCTTACAGTGACTGGAGTATGTGAGGTGTGTGGGAGCAATGGCGCACAGCTACAGTGCTGTGCGTTACCTCAGTGAAGAACGGAGTCTTCTGCCGCCGATTTGAAGTCTTCTTGCTTCTCATACTCACCCGGCTTCTGTCTTCCGGCTCTGCGAGGGGGACGGCGGCGCGGCTCTGGGATCGGACGGCGAGGGTGAGGTCCTGCGTACGATCCCTCTGGAGCTAATGGTATCCAGTAGCCTAAGAAGCAGGACCTAGCTTCAGAGAGTAGGGCTGCTTCTCTCCCCTCTGTCCCACGATGCAGGGAGTCTGTTGCCAGCAGAGCTCCCTGAAAATAAAAAACCTAACAAAATACTTTCTCTCAGCGAACTCAGGAGAGCTCACTGAAAAGCACCCAGCTCGTCTGGGCACAGTATCAAACTGAGGTCTGGAGGAGGGGCATAGAGGGAGGAGCCAGTGCACACCAGAACCTAAATTCTTTCTTAAAGTGCCCATGTCTCCTGCGGAGCCCGTCTATCCCCATGGTCTTTACGGAGTCCCCAGCATCCACTAGGACGTTAGAGAAATAGTGTTGATTGAAAGCATGACTAATAGCTCCTGCACTGACCCCACCTCAATAGTAAGGTCTATGGAGTGTCAGCACGCTTAGGTCACAGTAAGTAATATATATTGCATATCCCTGATCAGCTCTAAGCACTCTTCCGGCAGAAAGAGAATGAGGTTTGAGCTTCTCAACACAGTACTCATATACAGAATATTGCAACATGACGCTTATATTATATTGTGCGGAACCAATGCGGTCCTTTACTCCACAGCAATCTATCACCAGCTTTCATTGGTCTGTGATTGCTGCCCACTTTAACTCTTTGTACCATGTATAGCACAGCACTGACAGGGAAGATGAGCAGTGTCTGCAGCCCCCGACAGAGACACCTACTGGTGACTTTAGTCTCCTGCAGGCAGATGATATCAGCATCAAGCGAGTCCAGGATTTCTTTTAGTCCCACAGCAGTTGCTCGGATTCCGTTAATATTCCAGCTCACAATCTTCATCCTGCCAGAAAAAATAAATAAAACACACACATTATATATATATATATATAAATATAAGCAATATAAGCACATCTATAGAGTGGTCACTATTATGAAAAGCAATAGCTCAGAACAATGGTAAACTATTCCATTAAATAGCTATTAAAGGCTACAAAATATTGTTCACCATGGGGCAGATGTATTAACCTGGAGAAGGTATAAGGAAGTGATAAACCAATGATATGTGCAAGGTGATAAACACACCAGCCAATCAGCTCCAACATGTAAATTAACAGTTAGGAGCTGATTGGCTGGTGTGTTTATCACCTTGCACAGATCACTGGTTTATCACTTCCTTATGCCTTCCCCACTGTCCAGTAATACATTATTACAACATGATGACAGTATGAAAGGTTGATTTATTATAATGGTGTTAAAATAAATGTATGATTGTAATGGTGTGTACACACGGTGCGATGCGCCGCACAGCCCGACAGTGACTATTCGACGTGGGCGGAGCCCGGGCCCACCACTATAGTCAATGTTGGGCTGCCGGCACAGTCTATTTTTCCTTGCGATGCCGATCTCGTGGAGCTGCGCATCGGCATCGCAAGGACTACACACCCTGTGCAGATATGCACTATGGGGGTAATTCCAAGTTGATCGCAGCAGGATATTTTGTAGCAGTTGGGCAAAACCATGTGCACTGCAGGGGAGGCAGATAAAACATGTGCAGAGAGAGTTAGATTTGGGTGGGTTATTTTGTTTCTGTGCAGGGTAAATACTGGCTGCTTTATTTTTACACTGCAAATTAGATTGCAGATTGAACTCACCACACCCAAATCTAACTCTCTCTGCACATGTTATATCTGCCCCCCTGCAGTGCACATGGTTTGGAATTACCCCCTATATTTTCTTAAGATTTTGACTATATAGTCAAAATCGTAAGATAAATCGCACCGTGTGTACACACCTAAAAATGACACTGCCGCTCAGATGTAGGAGTCATTAATATCCAGCCTGTTGCACAGGGAAAGGGGCGTTACTAGCTTCATGTGTTAACAGGATTCATGGAACAGTCCCGGGCATTCTGGGGAAGGGGGGAGAAGACAAGCTGTATCTGGGTGTGAAGCAGCCAGCGAGAGGCGTCAAGGGGCACAACCTCCTTTCAGCTTCTTACAGCACTGTTGCTTTCCTATCACCACTTTGTCATTATTAAACGAGGTATTAACATTCATTTACATAGCAACAGCATTTTCTATAGGGTTTTACACTAGACTGACTCTTTTAATAGACAGTGTCCTACACCTGAGACACTGAGCAGTGATGACGTGAAACAACCATCATCCTCTTATGCGACGCATACAGCGATTTTCTAGACATTTAGGATTGTGTTCCAATATAAAATAAGATTTTACTTACCGATAAATCTATTTCTCGTAGTCCGTAGTGGATGCTGGGACTCCGTAAGGACCAAGGGGATATAGCGGCTCCGCAGGAGACAGGGCACAATAATAAAAGCTTTAGGATCAGGTGGTGTGCACTGGCTCCTCCACCTATGACCCTCCTCCAAGCCTCAGTTAGGATACTGTGCCCGGACGAGCGTGCATAATAAGGAAGGATATTGAATCCCGGGTAAGACTCATACCAGCCACACCAATCACACCGTACAACCTGTGATCTGAACCCAGTTAACAGTATGATAACAACGAAGGAGCCTCTGAAAAGACGGCTCACAACAAGAATAACCCGATTTTTGTAACAATAACTATGTACAAGTATTGCCGACAATCCGCACTTGGGATGGGCGCCCAGCATCCACTACGGACTACGAGAAATAGATTTATCGGTAAGTAAAATCTTATTTTCTCTGACGTCCTAGTGGATGCTGGGACTCCGTAAGGACCATGGGGATTATACCAAAGCTCCCAAACGGGCGGGAGAGTGCGGATGACCCTGCAGCACCGAATGAGAGAACTCCAGGTCCTCCTCAGCCAGGGTATCAAATTTGTAGAATTTAGCAAACGTGTTTGCCCCTGACCAAGTAACTGCTCGGCAAAGTTGTAAAGCCGAGACCCCTCGGGCAGTCGCCCAAGATGAGCCCCCTTCCTTTTGGAATGGGCTTTTACAGATTTTGGCTGTGGCAGGCCTGCCACAGAATGTGTAAACTGAATTGTATTACAAATCCAGCGAGCAATCGTCTGCTTAGAAGCAGGAGCACCCATCTTGTTGGGTGCATACAGGCTAAACAGCGAGTCAGATTTTCTGACTCCAGCCGTCCTGGAAACATATTTTTCAGGGCCCTGACAACGTCAAGTAACTTGGAGTCCTCCAAGTCCCTAGTACCCGCAGGTACCACAATAGGTTGGTTCATGTGAAAAACAGAAAACACCTTAAGGAGAAATTGAGGACGAGTCCTCAATTCTGCCCTGTCAGAATGAAAAATTAAGTAAGGGCTTTATATATGATAAAGCCGCCAATTCTGACACACGCCTGGCTGAAGCCAGGGCTAATAAAATATCTCACATGGAAGGTGACGATGCTAAGTCCACAGTGGTGAGTGGTTCAAACCAATGTGACTTTAGGAAACTCAAAACAACATTGAGATCCCAAGGTGCCACTGGGGCACAAAAGGAGGCTGTATATGCAGTACCCCTTTTACAAACATCTGAACGTCAGGCACTAAAGCCAGTTCTTTCTGGAAGAAATTCGACAGGGCCGAAATTTGAACCTTAATGGACCCTAATTTTAGGCCCATAGACAGTCCTGTTTTCAGGAAATGTAGGAAACGACCCAGTTGGAATTCCTCTGTAGGGGCCTTCTTGGCCTCACACCACGCAACATATCTTCACCAAATGCGGTGAAAATGTTTTGCGGTTACATCCTTCCTGTCTTCGACCAGGGTAGGGATGACTTCACCTGGAATGCCCTTTCAGGATCCGGCGTTCAACCGCCATGCCGTCAAACGCGGCCGCGGTAAGTCTTGGAACAGACAAGGCCCCTGCTGGAGCAGGTCCTTTCTTAAAGGTAGAGGCCACGGGTCTTCCGTGAACATCTCTTGAAGTTTTGGGTACCAAGTCCTTCTTGGCCAATCCGGAACCACGAGTATCGTTCTTACTCATCTCCCTCTTATGATTCTCAGTACTTTTGGTATGAGAGGCATAGGAGGGAAAACATACTCTGACTGGTACACCCACAGTGTTACCAGAGCGTCCACCGCTATTGCCTGAGGGTCCCTTGACCTGGCGCAATATCGGTCTAGTTTTTTGTTCAGGCGGGACGCCATCATGTCCACCTTTGGTTTTTCCCAACGGTTTACAATCATGTGGAAGACTTCCCGATGAAGTCCCCACTCTCCCGGGTGGAGGTCATGCCTGCTGAGGAAGTCTGCTTCCCAGTTTTCCACTCCCGGAATGAACACTGCTGAGAGTGTTATCACATGATTTTTCGCCCAGCGAAGAATCCTTGTAGTTTCTGCCATTTCCCTCCTGCTTCTTGTGCCGCCCTGTCTGTTTACGTGGGCGACTGCCGTGATGTTGTCCCACTGGATCAATACCGGCTGACCTTGAAGCAGAGGTCTTGCTAAGCTTAGAGCATTGTAAATTGCCCTTAGCTCCAGTATATTTATGTGGAGAGAAGTCTCCAGACTTGATCACACTCTCTGGAAATTTTTTCCTTGTGTGACTGCTCCCCAGCCACTCAGGCTGGCATCCGTGGTCACCAGGACCCAGTCCTGAATGCCGAATCTGCGGCCCTTTCATAGATGAGCACTCTGCAGCCACCGCAGAAGAAACACCCTTGTCCTTGGAGACAGGGTTATCCGCTGATGCATCTGAAGATGCGATCCGGACCATTTTTCCAGCAGATCCCACGGAAAGGTTCTTGCGTGAAATCTACCGAATGGGATCGCTTTGTAAGAAACCACCATTTTTCACAGGATCCTTGTGCAATGATGCACTGATACTTTTCCTGGTTTTAGGAGGTTCCTGACTAGCTCGGATAACTCCCTGGCTTTCTTCTCCGGGAGAAAACATCCTTTTCTGGACTGTGTCCAGAATCATCCCTAGGAACAGCAGACGTGTCGTCGGAAAAAACTGCGATTTTGGAATATTTAGAATCCACTCGTGCTGTCGTAGAACTACTTAAGATAGTGCTACTCCGACCTCCAACTGTTCTCTGGACCTTGCCCTTATCAGGAAAGCGTCCATATTTCTTTTAAGAAGAATCATCATTTCGGCCATTACCTTGGTAAAGACCCGGGGTGCCGTGGACAATCCAAACGGCAGCGTCTGAACTGATAGTGACAGTTCTGTACCACGAACCTGAGGTACCCTTGGTGAGAAGGCAAATTTGGACATGTAGGTAAGCATCCCTGATATCCAGTGACACCATATCGTCCCCTTCTTCCTGGTTCGCTATCACTACTCTGAGTGACTCCATCTTGATTTGAACGCTTGTATGTAAGTGTTCAAATATTTCAGATCTCACCGAGCCGTCTGGCTTCAGTACCACAATATAGTGTGGAATAATACCCCTTCCCTTGTTGTAGAAGGGGTACTTTGATTATCACCTGCTGGGAATACAGCCTGTGAATTGTTCCCAATACTGCCTCCCTGTCGGAGGGAGACGTTGGTAAAGCAGACTTCAGGAACTTGTGAGGGGGAGACGTCTCGAATTTCCAATGTACACCTGGGATACTACGTGTAGGATCCAGGAGTCCACTTGTGAGTGAGCCCCCTGCGTGCTGAAACTCTTGAGATGACCCCCTACCGCACCTGAGTCCGCTTGTACGGCCCCAGCGTCATGCTGCGGACTTGGCAGAAGCTGTGGAGGGCTTCTGTTCCTGGGAATGGGCTGCCTGCTGCAGTCTTCTTCCCTTTCCTCTACCCCTGGGCAGATATGACTGGCCCTTTTGCCCGCCTGCCCTTATGGGGACGAAAGGACTGAGACTGAAAAGACTGTGTCCTTTTCTGCTGAGATGTGACTTGGGGTAACAAAAGGTGGATTTTTCAGCTGTTGCCATGGCCACCAGGTCCGATGGACCGCCCCTTTATACGGCAATACTTCCATGTGCCGTCTGGAATCTGCATCACCTGACCACTGTCGTGTCTTCGTCTGGCAGATATGGACATCACATTTACTCTTGATGCCAGAATGCAAATATCCCTCTGCGCATCTCGCATATATAGAAATGCATCTATAGTCAATAAAATCTTGTCCCTGTCAAGGGTATCAATATTTTCAGTCAGGAAATCCGACCAAGCCCCCTCAGCGCTGCACATCCAGGCTGAGGCGATTGCTGGTCGTAGTATAACACCAGTATGTGTGTATATACTTTTAGGATATTTTTCAGCTTCCTATCAGCTGGCTCCTTGAGGGCTGCCGTATCTGGAGACGGTAACGCCCCTTGTTTTTATAAGCGTGTGAGCGCCTTATCCACCCTAAGGTGTGTTTCCCAACTCGCCCTAACTTCTGGCGGGAAAGGGTATACCGCCAATAATTTTCTATCGGAGGAAACCCACGTATCATCACACACTTCATTTAATTTATCTGATTCAGGAAAAACTACAAGTAGTTTATTCACACCCTACATAATACCCTTATTTGTGGTACTTGTAGTATCAGAAATATGTAACACCTCCTTCATTGCCCTTAACATGTAACGTGTGGCCCTAAAGGAAAATACGTTTGTTTCTTCACCGTCGACACTGGAGTCAGTGTCCGTGTCTGTGTCGACCGACTGAGGTAAATGGGCGTTTTTACAAGCCCCTGACGGTGTCTGAGACGCCTGGACAGGTACTAATTTGTTTGCCGGCCGTCTCATGTCGTCAACCGACCTTGCAGCGTGTTGACATTATCACGTAATTCCTAAATAAGCCATCCATTCCAGTGTCGACTCCCTAGAGAGTGACATCACCAATACAGGCAATTTGCTCCGCCTCCTCACCAACATCGTCCTCCTACATGTCGACACACACGTACCGACACACATCACACACACAGGGAATGCTCTGATAGAGGACAGGACCCCACTAGCCCTTTGGGGAGACAGAGGGAGAGTTTGCCAGCACACACCAAAAACGCTATAATTATACAGGGACAACCTCTTATACAAGTGTTTTCCCTTATAGCATTTTTATATATGTAATCATATCGCCAAATAAGTGCCCCCCCTCTCTGTTTTAACCCTGTTTCTGTAGTGCAGTGCAGGGGAGAGCCTGGGAGCCTTCCTCACAGCAGAGCTGAGCAGGAAAATGGCGCCGTGTGCTGAGGAGAATAGGCCCCGCCCCCTTTTCGGCGGGCTCTTCTCCCGGAGTTTGTGAGATCTGGCAGGGGTTAAATACATCCATATAGCCTCAAGGGCTATATGTGATGTATTTTAGCCATAAAAAAGGTATTATACATTGCTGCCCAGGGCGCCCCCCCCAGCGCCCTGCACCCTCAGTGACAGTTGGTGACTGTTGGTGAAGTGTGCTGACAACAATGGCGCACAGCTGCAGTGCTGTGCGCTACCTTATGAAGACTGAAAGTCTTCTGCCGCCTGTTTCTGGACCTCTTCAACTTCGGCATCTGCAAGGGGGGTCGGCGGCACGGCTCCGGACTCCATGGCTGGGCCTGTGTTCGATCCCTCTGGAGCTAATGGTGTCCAGTAGCCTAAGAAGCAAATCCATCCTGCACGCAGGTGAGTTTACTTCTCTCCCCTAAGTCCCTCGTAGCAGTGAGCCTGTTGCCAGCAGGACTCACTGAAAATAAAAAACCTAACTTAAACTTTTATTCTAAGCAGCTCAGGAGAGCCACCTAGATTGCACCCTTCTCGTCGGGCACAAAAATCTAACTGAGGCTTGGAGGAGGGTCATAGGGGGAGGAGCCAGTGCACACCACCTGATCCTAAAGCTTTTATTATTGTGCCCTGTCTCCTGCGGAGCCGCTATATCCCCTTGGTCCTTACGGAGTCCCAGCATCCACTAGGACGTCAGAGAAACAGAGGTTACATCACATTAGTCTACTAGTTTAGAAGGTCTCAATTCCAGAAAAGTACCTAAACACAGGGTTTAGGGGTTGGATTTAGGAATGAACATCGGAGGCCGTTGGTCAGCGATGTTCCATATTCGATGTAAGTACTTTTTCTATCGAAGTGCGGGTATACGATGGTTGCCAACCATCAGATGCTGCTTTACGATGCCCATCCAATGGAAAGCTGCTACTATGTACCTCGGACACCCGGAAGTGGTGTCCGCAGCACAGCTAATGTGCACATGCACAAAGCTCTGCATGCTTCTGTGCACAGCATGACCATCAATGGTTTTACCATCGGATGGATTCCATGCAATGGTTAGCAGCCATCGCATCGCTGGGTTTAATATCAGAAGCCCGGTAGCCATTCAATGGCAGGTTTGTGATGTCCATCACTAGTCGCAATGTACAGCTGGAGCCCTGCTCATCTATCCATTTAATAGGATTAACTGAGCCAATGCTGTCGGACTTAATCTTCTGCTGTAATGCTTGTATTGTTCTCTCTGTATTGTATTGCAGCTGAGAACAATAGATGGCAGGCTTATGCTAATAAGCCTTGGTGCACCAGAGAAGGCTAGATTAGCGAGGCTCCATTTGTATGCCTGGAAAAAAATGCAGATTTGGTGGCACCACAATTTTCCATTCGCTTGTGAAAGTGGCCCTCATCACGCATGTGCACCAGCCATATTTATGGCACAAGAGACCTGTATAAAATCAGCCGGATCTCTGCATACGCTCACCTCTGAATAACCTACGATTCTGTCTACACCCCTACGGCTCACATATCCGATGTGCGAGCACCCGTTGCCGCCCTGTTACACTCAGCCGCAAGTGGCGCTGCAATAGATGAGCACGAATCTCAGTCACCCTAGCTGCTGCGAGTCGCGTATGAAGGCTCCAAAAAAATGTAAGATATGTTTCACAACCTCTGCGGCAGACCACCAAGCTGAGCATTTAGGTACACACATAACAGTGTTAATTTACTAAGGTGGGAGTTTTTTTTAGAACTGGTGATGTTGCTGATAGCAACCAATCAGATTCTACTTAACATTTATCTAGCTGCTTCTAGAACAGGGGTGGCCAACCAGTCAGAGGAAAAGAGCCGCCAAAAACCTGTAGTCAAGCCAAAGAGCCGGTATCATGCGTGCGCCCAAAACTGGGGCGTGGCCTAACTGGTACAAGGCCACGCCCCATTTTGGGCACCCGCCTTCAGTATGACGTTCGTAGGAGCATGACCGTGTGTCACACCCCCATTTTTAGTTACAATAGGGGTGAGAAACACAAACATTTTACACATTACGGCAGGCAAGAGTCCCCATTTTACACATTACGGCAGGCAAGAATCCCCATTTTACACATTACGGTAGGCAAGGTTCCCCATTTTACACATTACGGCAGGAAGAGTCCCCATTTTACACATTGCGGCAGGCAGAGTCCCCATTTTACCCATTGTGGCAGGCAGAGTCCACATTTTACACATTATGGCAGGCAAGAATACCCATTGTACAAATTATGGCAGGCAAGAGGCTCCAGTCTCCCCAGGCTCGACCCCCAGGAAGGCTACAGGCTCGCCCCCAAGGCAGGCGGCAGCCCCCCCCCCCCCCCCCCCCACTCCACCAGCATAGTCTCTGTGGGCTTTTAGGCCAAGGGATGCAAAGGGGTACATACTTACCACAGTATCCACGAGTCCTTGTGGCAGCGGCTCCGCCTCTCATTACGCGATGTGACGTCATGAAGTCACATCGCGCACGAAGTGGAGCGGTGCCGGCGCATCCCAAGCCTCTTGAGAACTTATGTAGGAGGCAGGATGATATTGGCTGCTAGTGGGAGGCTGGGACCAGTGGCAGGTGCGGGAGCCGCATCATATGAAGGGGAGAGCCGCATGCGCGTAAAGAGCCACGGCTTGGCCACCCCTGTTCTAGAAGATAATAAATAGAATGTGATTGGTTGCTATGGGCAACATCACCAGATCTAAAAACTCCCACCTTAGTAAATTTACCCCAACAACTCTCCCAGGAGATGTTTGGGACAATCCAGCATTTCTGGGAATTCATACTGGCCTGCAGGAAGCAGGCGACAATGAGGACACAATGCTCTCGGCCCACCTACCACCGCACAGCAATGCAAAATACGTCTTTGTGCAACCTGTGGCGCTATCACTGTCTGCCCACATCCGGTCACTGCGCACTGGCGAACGTGGAAATCTGCTGCAGGGGACACCCTGCACTAATTACTTAAATTGCGTCACCCTGACACCACAAACTTCCCCTCCACCGATGGGGATGACACAATGGCAACTTACTCTATGGATGCATTTATGGTTGGTTCTATATCGGAGTGGGAGAAGGGACCTTCTGACGTACCTAGGGGGGAGACACGTCACCAGGGGGAGGAGTTACGGCCGAACAGGGTACCCGAAAAGTACCCTCGCGGGCTTGCTTCGCTTCGAGCTCGGTGGCTTGCTCCTCTTGCCACCCGATTACTAAAGGTAATAGTTGGTGGCGTGGATAGTAGAGGAACTATCCCGCTGGCCTAGCTCCTCCCCCTTGTGTCGTGGCTCCTTCCCCTGACGGAAAAGGTCCCTTAGCCCACTTGAATCTAGTATCAACCATGCATTTACATTTACCAGAGCGGCCATTGCCCATCTACATGATGCCAAATCACCCCAGCAACCAGTGCCAGGGACATGTGGTCTGTGGCGGGGTGTCTATGACCATTATGTTCCCAACACTCCCACTTGCTGTCATTACTCTCCATTGGCAATGTATATACTGTAGCTGCCCCTTATGTCGTTTCCCAGTGCCCGCTGCAGAACAGGGCATGCTGGCACAGCTGTGTCTATGGCGTGTGTATACAGGACAGACACAGCATATACGTTACACAGACCTACAGCTCTGCTCCCTGTCCCCCGACATGTCGGGACCACCGTGTGACAGGGGACCGGATACCGGCGGTGAGTGACTTGTTGTTAGCACTTCTTCCCGCCTCCCGAATCACCAGGAACCATGATGGCGTCTGGGGCCTCGGCGAGGAGAATAGACGTCACCAGGGGCGGGGTCACAGCGCATGTGTCAGCTCACAACACAGGAGGCGCAGTGTGATGACGTCACATACATAGGCAATGTCAGGCTCCAGTTACAGGATGTAGAAGCTGCTGTCGTATATTTATATCCCCAGAGGCTGCTGCCCTGGGCTGGCATGCACAACATGATATTGCAAATTAGTACTGACTATATCTATCTATCTATCTATCTATATATATATCATAGACAGATCTATATATATATATCATAGATATATATATACACACACACACACACACACATTTATTTATTTATTATCCTTTATTTATATGGCGCCGCAAGGGTTCCGCAGCGCCCAATTACAGAGTACATGAACAAATAATCAAACAGGAAAACAGCAACTTACAGTTGACGACAATATAGGACAAGTACAGGGTAAATAAACATAGCTACATCAGCAGATGACACTGGAATAAGTATCAGGTGGCAGAAGACTGCTGGATTTGGTGCAGCTGAAGATTATTAAAGTAAGAAAAGAATAAGCACATGAGGGAAGAGGGCCCTGCTCGTGAGAGCTTACATTCTAAAGGGGAGGGGTAGACAGACAGGGGTGAGACAGATGGGGTACATAGAGAGCGTGGAACAGAGGTTTAGGATGAGATTTGGCTAGGTACATACATATATATATATATATATACACACACACACACACACACACACACACACACACACACACACACACACACACACACACACACACACACACACACACACACACACACACACACACACAGTATAAAGAAAAACTGGTAATATATATGGATGTTTGGGACTTGGGGAAGTATAGTTCTATTGGGAAGGCCAAAACACTTTATATAATGTGAAATGACCTATTCCATCTCCCATCATGTGCAGTGAGAATCAGGGTGTACCCCCTAAAGGATTTGACTGTGGGGGATGGAGTTAGGGGCCAGACTCGTGAGGCTGGGAGCCATGGACGGAGTAAGGGGGTGCTAAACCGGGAGACCCATCCAACGACGTTTATTAATTTTTGGTGTATGAAGTGCTGACATGTTGCACAGCACTGTACATTGAGGAGATCTTGAAAATAATACATATATAATGGTAAACAGAAAGTACAGCTGGCACTGGACAAAGTAATGCCATCACTGGAAGTTCTGGGGGGGTTATTAGAGTGTTAGTAAAGTTTGTGTTTCTTTTCTTTTAAATGGAGGCGTTGAACCCTCCCAATGACAGCATGATTGATACCTGCACCTTCCCTAGCCTGGGCCAGGAGAACACATAAGTGATGGGCATCCAGTGCTGTACAGCCCTGCACGGTATTGGTTTTGAGTCATTGGGCCAGATGCATGATCGCTTGGAAAGTGATAAAATGGAGAGTGAAAAAGTAACAGCCAATCAGCTCCTAACTGCCATTTTTCAAACACAGCCTGTGACATGGCAGTTAGGAGCTGATGGGGAGTGAAAAAGTTCCAGGCAATTTTATCACTTCGAAGCGATGATGCATCTAGCCCGTTGACTTAAAAAGTAATGTAAGCATTTTGTATTGGTGGGTAAGACAGTTCTGCAGATCCCCTGTCACACATTGGGCCTGACTGATGTTTGTAATAGGGACTTCAAATCATCGATGGTCTATAACCAATGGTGACTACTTTTACCATTGATGAGGGAGAACCAGATACTTTCCCGCCATCAATGATAAAGCGCTATAGAATATTTTCTCTCTCCAGGGTGTCAGGGACATAAAGCAAAGATCCGCCACCAACGCCCGTGAAGCCACGCCCCGTGCCCTGATTGGCCCGTGACTCACTCAATACTAAAGGAGGGGTGACCATCGATGGGTGAAACCATCAATGGTTCCCTTACAGATGGGATAACCCCATCGAGGTTATCCATCAATGGTATCATCGATGGTTACCATCAATGGATAATCCACCGATGGCCATCCCTAGTTTGTAAGTAAAGCAGAAAAAGTAAGCAACTTTATGTCCGGCACAAACCATGTTGCCATGCAAGGGGAGGAAATACATTTATATTTTTTCTGTGCAGGGTAAATACTGGTTGCTTCTGCATGTAGCCCACAAATGTTAGACAGCTTTATTTTTACACTGCAATGCAGATTTCAGCATGAACACACCCCATCCAAATCAAACTCTCTCTGCACATGTTACTTTTGTCCCACATGCAGTGCAACATAGTTTTGCCCAGTTGCTTGCTTTTTTTGCTTTACTTGCAAACATGTATCAGGCCCACTATTCAGATCAACCAGTGCTGCATTATGGGCCTAATTCAAGGTTGATTGCAAAATAAAATTTTCCCCTAATAGGCAAAACCATGTGCACTGCGGGAGGGGAGAGGCGCAGATGTAACATGTGCAGAGAGAGTAATATTTGGGTTGGTTATATTGTTTCTGTGCAGGATAAATACTGGCTGCTTTATTTTTACACTGCAAATTAGATTTCAGTTTGATCACACCCCACCCAAATCTAACTCTTTCTGCACGTTACACTGCCCCACCTGCAGTGCACATTAGGGGGAAATGTTATTTTGCAATCAACCTTGAATTAGGCCCTATATTCCGAATTAATTACCATGGGCTAAGCTAGTTTATTGAAGCAAAATGAGAACCTGCTATTAGGCTGGGGATTGTCGTTGTATTTATTTTGCAATGCCTTCTGCACCATGCTTGTATGAAATAAGAAAAATGCATATCCGTTCGCTTGGGGAGAAGGTTAATAGTTCATCAAATATTTCTGCTCAACGGAACATAGAAAACGCCTGTGATAATATCTTACATATTATCCTTACTGCTAGGAAAGGGTCTTATAGCATAGCAAATGTCATAGGTAAGTAGAACACGAATGCACAGCTGCAGCGTGTCACACCCTAGTTCATGTATGTTCTGTTCCAGACACTTTCAATTATGTTCCCTCAAATGACACCGAAGGGTTAATCCCTGACTACACCGCTACAGGACAGAGCAGTAATCACTGTCTAGTGACTGGAGTGAAGCCTGTAGTAAAATTGAATTGTTCAAGGTCAGAAAGGGTAGTGCACAAGTAACACAGAAACACAGGCCCCATACATTACATGCAAAATCCATTTAGGATCCTTCCTTGAATCTTGCTCTCTCCAATGGGTGATAGACCGTCCAGCAGCCTATTACAGACCTCTGCAGCCAGTCAGAGACCACAGATTGTCCGCTCATTGCTGTACCTGTTTGTCAGGAACCTCTTTCCCCCTAATGTGCTGTAAATCAGGGTGTGTGGGATTGGCCCAGGGTGTCAGCAGCTCACTTGTCAGAGGATTATGGAGTGTAGCAAGAACAGCAGGTGTTGGGGGAATATATTAAGCTGCAGTCAGTAAGACATAAAGGGCAGTGGCTGGTTTTATTTCTGTTTGGAAAAGCTGACCTTTCATCCATGTGAGGAACTGCAGGCTGCTTGGGGCTAGGGTCATATGCACAGGACACAATGGAGGGTAACTGCAGAATGCAGGACGATAGGGCCCGCATCCCAGGTAAGATGTCTGGCCTTACGGCTGGGAGTATTAAGTGCCTAGACTGACATGACAGGTGGTTTTGCCTACTGTTTATTTGTTTTGTGTTATTTGTCTTAGTTTCATTATATTTGTTCCTTTTTTTTTTCTTTGTATAATTTGTAGTCTGCCTTTTTTTAATGTCTTTATCTTTCTGTTACACCTAAGTTAAAATGAATTACTAATATACACTAGTTGTGAATTTGGCACATTTTGGTTTATGTATTGGTGTGTGTATGTGTTCTTATTTTTGGTTTTTATTTTATTGTACATTTGAGATATATATATTTATATATTTATTCCTGGGCTCAGAATGTTCCTAAATGTTGACATGAGCTGCCCACAAACTGTTTACCTTAAATGCCTTTTCCACCTGGCAATAAAGTTATGACTTGCAAACTATTTGTTGGGGGTAAATAAATATTAATTGTTTCTAACCTATCTCCTTGTGAGCTTAACTGGCTTTTATTTAAATAAAATAAGTAGTAGTCCTAAGAATGTTCTGCTCGCAGCTTGTCAGTCCGCTATGTTTAACTTTGTTGGAACAAAGTTGCTGTACTATGCATATGTTTCCTTTTTAGTGCCACAGAATTCCCTGTAAATCCTTTTTTTTTTTTTTTGTTTGTTTTTGGTCCCCATATTTCAGTTGGTGTAGACTAGAGGGTTCTTGAGTGGGAAGACCAATAAAGAGTTGCACGCTCTGTGATAGCGGCTTCTTATTGGTTATTAAGTTCACAGCCTCACTCCTACAGCTTCATACTGTCCCCAGCATTTGGCGAGGGATGTTAGATAAATCGGCGGCAGCTTGGAGTGTTACCTAGTATCTGATGATGATGATTATTATTATTATTATTATTATTATTAGGTGTGCTTTTTGTTTTGCGTTTAAACAGCAGCTTTTTCTTTATTTTATAGTCAGAGTGCAGTTATGATCCCCGCGGTCAGCATATCGACGCCAGAATGCCGGCTGGGGACCCAGGACTATTTCCACTTGTGGGTGTCCATGACACCCATAGAGTGGGAACAGAATTCGTGGCGAGACGCTGAGCCCGCAATGGGCTTTGTTGCGCCCGTCCCTCTGTCTGCAATCTGGCGGCCAGGATCCCAGCGTAGGTAGGTTGACCACCGGGATCCCGATCGCTGGTCACCCGTTCCTGTTTGGGTAAGAAGGCTTACACCTCATTTACCAACACCTTAGTAGCCCTTCAATATTACATTCCCAACCCTAATATACTATAATATAATATTTCCCACCTGTCCTAGTGCCTGATAGTTTAATTTCTGATCAGTTCAGTTGTGTCTTTGGGGTTGACTCTGAGCTGCACTCAAAGGGGTAAATTTACTAATATGGGAGTTCTATTTAAATGGGATGTTGCCCTTAGCAACCAATCTGAATCCGCATATTATATTCTAGGAGGTGCTAGATAAATCAGAAATAGAATCTGATTGGTTGCTATGGGCAACATCCCATCTTAGTACATTTACTCCACAGTGGCTGTAGTTGCGGGAAGTCTGACTTACTACCTTATGCTAATGTGAGAATCCGCAGGGCCAGTGCCATGGTCCGTGCACATGCAAGCTCGAAGCCCATTGATTTTACGCCCGCTGCCGCAACCGCCATCATTAGTCGTAGACACTTGCACCATGCTAGCTGCAAAAGATCCATCAGAAACTGGGTGCCCCTTGTTACGCGAGTGACTCGGGATCACATGGAGCTTTACCTGTCAGGGCAGGTCTGTGCACTCCCACTGTGCCGCCCCAAAATGCCCAAATTATCAGAAAGACAGAACCGATTCAGTTTTGTCAGAATAGGACAGAGATGCAAAAATGTGTAAAAGCTTGTGCCCAGGTATCAGTCAGCCCCCCTGGGCGTAGTTCTTTCAGCATGTGCAGGGGACGTTTTATTCAACTTCGGTGACTTGTTGACCTCTCAGCTATTGCATTGATTTACAGAGGAGTGTCTGTTGGCACAGGCCATGTGATGTCTTCACTGAGAGAGCAAAGCTGGGTACACACCTGAATGATTTATCTGCAGGTCAACTAATCTGCAGATGTTGCAGAACTGAAGTTGGTCGTACACTCTGAGCCAACTTCACTCATCCAGCAGAGGCTGCTGCTTCCATTAGGACTCCAGGACCTAATGTGAATAACCCAGCCCATCCTAGCGACGCAGTGAAGGACCGAGCGATTGCGTGATCAGTGCGTCAGCCATACAGACGGCAAGATGCACCAATATGTCTGCAGATCTATTGGTCATCGGCTGTGCTGCACAGCTGACACGATAGGTCTGACTTTCCCCCCCCTCCTATCTGGAAAGGATGTCATGGCCCTCTTCTGCTCCTCCCACTTGATCCTATCCTCTCCTGTCTCCTCTGCTACCTCTCTCCTTATGCCTGTTCCCATCTTGCCCACCTCCTCAATCGCTTCCTCTTATCAGGAACTGTCCCACCTGCCTAGAAGTATGCCCTTGTCTCCCCTGTTCGTAAAATCAAAAAGAATTGCCCTTGATCTTAACATTCCTCCAATTACTAGCCCATCTCTCTCCTCCCTTCTGCCTACAAACTCCTTGAGCGTATGATCTACAACCGCCTTACTGCCCTTCTTTCCTTCCAATCCCTCCTTGACCGACTGCGGTTTGGCTTCTGTCCTCTCCACTCCACTGAAACTGTCCTCACGAATGGCCTCCATGCTAGGGGACACTACTCTCTGCTTATTCACCGTGACCTCTCTGCTGCTTTTGACACTATAGACCACCCTGTTCTTGGATCTCTCTCTCTCTCTCTCTCTCTCTCTCTCTCTCTCTCTCTCTCTCTCTCTCTCTCTCTCTCTCTCTCTCTCTCTCTCTCTCTCTCTCTCTCTCTCTCTCTCTCCCTCCCTCTCTCTCTCCTCATTAGCTCTTTTGATTTCCAATATCCACTATATGCTGATACTCAAATCTACTTTTCCTCCCCTGACCTCTCCTCCTCTCTCCTCACTCGTATTTCCATCTGTCTCTCTGCTATCTCTTCTTGAGTGTCCCAGCTCTATATTAAACTTAACATGTCTAATGTAACCCATACACTTGTGAAATATTGCATGCGATCTATCGCATGGTAATCACTTTGGCAGTTCAGGTGTGATTTAATTGCACCTGAACTGTCGGTGCAATGCTCCGCAATGTCGCAGGGCATCGCACAAGTGTATGCACACCATAAGACTGAGCTGATCATCTTCCTACTCTCCTGCATAACCTCACATCCCACAATTTCATTATCTGTTAATGGCACTACTGTCTCCTCTAGCCCCCAGCTGTGCTGTCTTGGAGAAATCCTTGACTCCTCCCTTCAAACCCCACATTCAGTACCTTTTCACTATCTTGCAGTTTTCATCTCAAGAATATTTATAGGGGATGCTACGGAGACCCTCATCCACTTTCTGGTCATCTCCAGATTGGACTACCGTAAACTGTTATCTGGATTCCCTGACAAATGCCTCTTCTCTCCAGTTTACCCTCAATGCTGTTGCCTGGCTCATCTTCCTCACCAAACGTACTACGTCCACATCCCCTCTCTTTCCCTACTCTTACAAGCCATACACTGGCTCCCCTTCCCCTTCAGAATCCAATTCAAGCTTCTCACACTTGCTTATAAAGCGCTCACCCACTCCTCTCCCATCTACATCTCTGATCTTATCTCCCTTTACACTCCTGTCAGTCCTCTTCACTCCACAAATGCATGCCACCTCTCCTGCCTACTGATAACTTCCTCCCACTCCCACCTCCAAGATTTTGCATTTGCTGCTCCCCATCTATGGAATTCTCTAGCTCTCCACCTACTTCAAATGGGCTCTCAAGACCCACATCTTCATCAAAGCCAGCCATCTTTCATTCTAACCCTCTGTTCCACGCTTACGGTCTACCCAATCTGTGACACCCTTGTCTGTCTGCCCCTCCCCATTAGAATGTACGTTTCACAAGCAGGGCCCTCTCCCCTCACGTGCTCTTCCTTCTCTTACTTAGACTATCTTCTATTCCATTCTTCCTACGACTGCACCTAACCCTCTGTTTCTGAAGCCCTGATGTTTTGTTTCAGTGTTATGATCACTGATTCAGCAATGTTTATATACCGTGTACCTGTCCTGCATTGTCTTGTACTGTAAGTCACTGTTTTCTTGTTGTGCTCATATGTTTATGTACTTTGTTAGGTGCTGCGGAACCCTTGTGGCGCCATATAATTATTTATTATCCTTCATTTATATGTGCTAAGACAACTTAAGAAAAGTATTAATGATTGATAATTGAATGAATTCGTAGAATTGTAAAGAATTGTCCCTTGGTTATCAGCCATGGTGGTGTAGTCTTCATCAAATCATTAGCTAAAGCTATTATTGTTAATATGCAGTTTGACCCCAAGGTATTGTGATGCACTATTTATAGTAAGCGCCTTGAATTTAAATCAGAGTCCCATCCTTGATAACGTTGCTTACAGTGAAATATGTTTAGTGACTCCTGATTTATGGAAATTTGTTGGACTGTCTGGAAGTATCCAGGAGCTCGCACCCAAGTTTTGGGTGAGGTGGGATGTTTGTGAACTCCAGAAAACAAGGTTCAGAGATGTCCAAGGCGACAAGTATTTTTTATTGTTAGGCTTTTTAATCCATTGTTTATTTTCTTATTAATGCACTACAGGACTTTTGCCTTTGTTAGGTGCTCTTTGTGCACGAGTATAACTTCAGGAAAACCAAGATCAGTTCCAGAAGGTGCAAAATAACCCAAAGAAGATGTCCGTATTTAAAGATATTCCAGATCAGCTGCCTTTCAAGATTATTTAAAATACTCTTAATACTATTTTATTACAATAACTTTCTAAATTACTACACAATCTTTGCCCTCTTGATATTGACATTGTGGTGTAAACCTTATACCCCTTTCACATCGCACAAATAACCCGGTATCGACACGGCATATTGCCGTGTCGAAACGGGTCAGTGTGCGATGTGAAAGCACTTTCGCCAAATTAGCGGGTCGCCTGACCCGGTAATTCAACCCGGTATAAAAGAAGGGTTATACCCGGGTTGAATACCGGGTCAGGCGCAGTGTGAATGGGAGCCGCGTCGATGCGACACGGCTCCCATTCACAGCATAGGGAGAGGCGGCGCAGGAGATGAGCTTATCTCCCAGCGCCGCCTCCACCCCCGCCCCTTCTGCTGCTGCGCCCCCCCCCCCCCCCCCCCCCCACTCAGCTGCTATGGCAACCGACCCGGTATATTGCCGGGTCGGAAAGCCACCAAAGCAGAGCAAATGCCGGTTCCCACCCGGCAAGGACACGTTTCTCTTACCGGGTGGGATCCGGCATTTGTGATCTGAAAGCGGTATTATAAACCTGTCTATCTTCGTACCTGTCCACCTTAAGCACCGTAGACTTTTTGTAACTTTCAATTTAATGCATGTCAACCGTTTGGTGTCGACAAATAACGTTTCCGATCCATACCTGGTCTGGAGAGCAAACTTGATAACCTGTACAAGATGATGATTATTATTATTATTATTATTTCTCTGACGTCCTAAGTGGATGCTGGGACTCCGTAAGGACCATGGGGAATAGCGGCTCCGCAGGAGACTGGGCACAACTAAAGAAAGCTTTAGGACTACCTGGTGTGCACTGGCTCCTCCCACTATGACCCTCCTCCAGACCTCAGTTAGAATCTTGTGCCCGGCTGAGCTGGATGCACACTAGGGGCTCTCCTGAGTTCCTAGAAAAGAAAGTATATTTTAGTTTTTTTATTTTCAGTGAGATCTGCTGGCAACAGACTCACTGCAGCGAGGGACTAAGGGGAGAAGAAGCGAACCTACCTGACTGGAGATAGTTTGGGCTTCTTAGGCTACTGGACACCATTAGCTCCAGAGGGATCGAACACAGGACCCGACCTCGATCGTTCGGTCCCGGAGCCGCGCCGCCGTCCCCCTTACAGAGCCAGAAGCATGAAGATGGTCCTGGAAATCGGCGGCAGAAGACTTCGGTCTTCAACAAGGTAGCGCACAGCACTGCAGCTGTGCGCCATTGCTCCTCATGCACACCTCACACTCCGGTCACTGATGGGTGCAGGGCGCTGGGGGGGGCGCCCTGAGCAGCAATATGAATACCTTGGCTGGCAAAAAATCACAATATACAGTCCCAGAGGCTATATATGTGATAAATACCCCTGCCAGAATCCATAAAAAAAAGCGGGAGAAAAGTCAGCCGAAAAAGGGGCGGGGCTATCTCCCTCAGCACACTGGCGCCATTTTTTCTTCACACAGCTGGAAGACAGCTCCCCAGGCTCTCCCCTGTAGTTTTCAGGCTCAAAGGGTTAAAAAGAGAGGGGGGGCACTAAATTTAGGCGCAATATGTGTATACAAGCAGCTATTGGGGGAAAAATCACTCAGTTATAGTGTTAATCCCTGCATTATATAGCGCTCTGGTGTGTGCTGGCATACTCTCTCTCTCTGTCTCCCCAAAGGACTTTGTGGGGTCCTGTCCTCAGTCAGAGCATTCCCTGTGTGTGTGTGGTGTGTCGGTACGGCTGTGTCGACATGTTGGATGAGGAAGGTTACGTGGAGGCGGAGCAGAGGCCGATAAATGGGATGTCGCCCCCTGTGGGGCCGACATCAGAGTGGAAGGTATTAACCGACAATGTCAACTCCTTACATAAAAGGCTAGATGACGTAACAGCTGTGGGACAGCCGGCTTCTCAGCCCGCGCCTGCCCAGGCGTCTCAAAGGCCATCAGGGGCTCAAAAAACGCCCGTTACCTCAGATGGCAGACACAGATGTCGACACGGAGTCTGACTCCAGTGTCGACGAGATTGAGACATATACACAATCCACTAGGAACATCCGTTGCATGATCTCGGCAATGAAAAATGTGTTACACATTTCTGACATGAACCCAAGTACCACATAAAAGGGGTTTTATGTTTGGGGAGAAAAAGCAGCCAGTGTTTTGTTCCCCCATCAGATGAGTGAATGAAGTGTGTAAAGAAGCGTGGGTTCCCCCGATAAGAAACTGGTAATTTCTAAAAAGTTACTGATGGCGTACCCTTTCCCGCCAGAGGATAGGTCACGTTGGGAGATATCCCCTAGGGTGAATAAGGCGCTCACACGTTTGTCAAAAAAGGTGGCACTGCCGTCTTAGGATACGGCCACTTTGAAGGAGCCTGCTGATAAAAAGCAGGAGGCTATCCTGAAGTCTGTATATACACACTCGGGTACTATACTGAGACCTGCAATTGCCTCAGCATGAAAGTGCTGCTGCAGCATGGTCTGATACCCTGTCAGATAATATTAATAAGACAGAGATAATATTTTGCTAACATAGAGCATATTAAAGACGTCGTCTTATATATGAGGGATGCACAGAGGGATATTTGCCGGCTGGCATCCAGAATTAAGGCAATGTCCATTCTGCCAGGAGGGTATTAGAGACCCGGCAGTGGACAGGTGATGCTGACTTTAAAAGGCACATGGAGATTCTGCCTTATAAGGGTGAGGAATTGTTTGGGGATGGTCTCTGGGACCTCGTATCCACAGCAACAGCTGGGAAGAAATTTTTTTACCTCAGGTTTCCTCACAGCCTAAGAAAGCACTGTATTTTCAGGTACAGTCCTTTCGGCTTCAGAAAAGCAAGCGGGTCAAAGGCGCTTCCTTTCTGCACAGAGACAAGGGAAGAAGGAAAAAGCTGCACCAGACAGCCAGTTCCCAGGATCAAAAATCTTCCCCCGCTTCCTCTGAGTCCACCGCATGACGCTGGGGCTCCACAGTTGGAGACAAGTGCGGTGGGGGCGCGTCTCGGGAACTTCAAGGACCAGTGGGCTTGCCCACAGGTGGATCCCTAGGTTCTGCAAGTAGTATCACAGGGATACAAGCTGGAGTTCGAGGCGACTCCCCCTCGCCGTTACCTCACATCAGCCTTGCCTGCTGCCCTCGGAGAAAGGGAGGTAGTACTGGCGGCAATTCACAAGCTGTACTTCCAGCAGGTGAAATCAAGGGACCCCTCCTTCAACAAGGCCGGGGTTACTATTCCAAAATGTTTGGGGTACCGAAACCAGACGGTTCGGTGAGACCCATTCTAACATTGAAATCCTTGAACACTTATATACGAAGGTTCAAGTTCAAAATGGAATCGCTCAGGGCGATTATTGCAAGCCTGGAGAATTTCATGGTATCACTGGACATCAAGGATGCTTACCTGCATGTCCCTATTTACCCTCCTCACCAGGAGTACCTCAAAATTGTGGTACAGGATTGTCATTGCCAATTCCAGACGTTGCCGTTGGTCTGTCCCCGGCACCGAGGGTATTTACCAAGGTAATGGCCGAAATAATTATCCCGTACTTGGACGATCTCCTTATAAAGACGAGGTCCAGGGAGCAGTTGTTCGTCGGAGTAGCACTATCTCGGGAAGTGCTACAACAGCACGGCTGGATTCTGAATATTCCAAAGTCGGTGCTGGTTCCTACGACGCGTCTACTGTTCCTGGGTATGGTTCTGGACACAGAACAGGAAAAAGGGTTTCTCCCGGAGGAGAAGGCCAAGGAGTTGTCATCTCTAGTCAGAGACCTCCTAATACAAATACAGGTGTCGGTGCATCAATGCACGCGAGCCCTGGGAAAGATGGTAGCTTCTTACAAAGAAATTCCATTCGGCAGGTTCCATGCAAGGATCTTCCAGTGGGATCTGTTGGACAAGTGGTCCGGGTCGCATCTTCAGATGCATCGGCGGATAACCCTGTCTCCAAGGGCCAGGGTGTCGCTGTTGTGGTGGCTGCAGAGTGTTCATCTTCGAGAGGGCCGCAGATTCGGCATACAGGACTGGGTCCTGGTGACCACGGATGCCAGCCTTCGAGGCTGGGGGGCAGTCACACAGGGAAGAAACTTCCAAGGACTATGGAAAAGTCAGGAGACTTCCCTACACATAAATATTCTGGAACAAAGGGCCATTTACAATGCCCTAAGTCAGGCTAGACCCCTGCTTCAACACCGGCCGGTGGTGATCCAGTCAGTCAACATCACGGCGGTCGCTCATGTAAACCGACAGGGCGGCACAAGAAGCAGGATGGCGATGGCAGAAGCCACAAGGATTCTCCGATGGGCGGAAAATCATGTGTTAGCATTGTCAGCAGTGTTCATTCCCGGAGTGGACAACTGGGAAGCAGACTTTCTCAGCAGACACGACCTCCACCCGGGAGAGTGGGGACTTCATCCAGAAGTCTTCCAAATGATTGTACACCGTTGGGAAAGGCCACAGGTGGACATGATGGCGTCCCGCCTCAACAAAAAGCTAAAAAGATATTGCGCCAGGTCAAGGGACCCTCAGGCGATAGCTGTGGACGCTCTGGTAACACCGTGGGTGTACCAGTTGGTGTATGTGTTCCCTTCTCTGCCTCTCATACCCAGGGTAATGAGAATAATAAGAAGGAGAGGAGTAAGAACTATACTCATTGTTCCGGATTGGCCAAGAAGAGCTTGGTACCCAGAACTCCAAGAAATGATCTCAGAGGACCCATGGCCTCTGCCGCTCAGACAGGACCTGCTGCAGCAGGGGGCCTGTCTGTTCCAAGACGTACCGCGGCTGCGTTTGACGGCATGGCGGTTGAACGCCGGATCCTGAAGGAAAAGGGCATTCCGGAGGAAGTTATCCCTACGCTAATTAAAGCTAGGAAAGAAGTGAACGCAAACCATTATCACCGCATATGGCGGAAATATGTTGCGTGCTGTGAGGCCAGGAAGGCCCCAACGGAGGAATTTCAGCTAGGTCGATTTCTGCACTTCCTACAGTCAGGGGTGACTATGGGCCTAAAATTGGGTTCCATTAAGGTCCAGATTTCGGCTCTATCGATTTTCTTCCAAAATAGAACTGGCTTCACTGCCTGAAGTTCAGACTTTTGTTAAGGGAGTGCTGCATAGTCAGCCCCCGTTTGTGCCTCCAGTGGCACCGTGGGATCTCAACGTGGTGTTGGATTTCCTGAAGTTGCATTGGGTTGAGCCACTTAAATCCGTGGAGCTAAAATACCTCACGTGGAAAGTGGTCATGCTGTTGGCCTTGGCGTCGGCCAGGCGTGTATCAGAATTGGCGGCTTTGTCATGCAAAAGCCCTTATCTGATTTTTTTTTTATATGGATAAGGCGGAATTGAGGACTCGTTCCCAATTCCTTCCTAAGGTGGTATCAGTTTTTCATGTGAACCAACCTATTGTGGTGCCTGCGGCTACTTGGGACTTGGAGGATTCCAAGTTACTGGACGTAGTCAGGGCCCTGAAAAATATATGTTTCCAGGACGGCTGGAGTCAGGAAAATTGACTCGCTATTTATCCTGTATGCACCCAACAAGCTGGGTGCTCCTGCTTCTAAGCAGACTATTGCTCGCTGGATCTGTAGCACGATTCAACTTGCACATTCTGCGGCTGGACTGCCGCACCCTAAATCTGTAAAAACCCATTCCACGAGGAAAGTGGGGTCTTCTTGGGAGGCTGCCCGAGGGGTCTCTGCTTTACAAGTTTGCCGAGCGGTTACTTGGTCAGGTTCAAACATTTTTGCAAGAGTCTACAAGTTTGATACCCTGGCTGAGGAGGACCTAGAGTTTGCTCATTCGGTGCTGCAGAGTCATCCGCACTCTCCCGCCCGTTTGGGAGCTTTGGTATAATCCCCATGGTCCTTACAAAGTCCCAGCATCCACTTAGG
>NC_086451.1:50002609-50075918 GCF_028390025.1 Pseudophryne corroboree
GAGACACAGGAGTATCATGTTTCATGAGCTACTGACAGAGCTTTCTGACCAGAGGAGAGATAGGAGGGTGGAGAGAGCTGTGACACAGGTATCCCAGCTTCTCCTCCCCGCCAGGGTGTCTGAGTCCTGTGTAAACTGTTATACAACTAAACCATTTGGGTCTAGAGATAGAGACGTGCACAGAGAGTCCTCCTGAGTCCTGTCCCAGTGTGTATGTAGTACAGAGGCCGATGCTATTCTTGCATGTTACAAGATAAATTTATTTTATTTTTCTATATGTATTTTATGGTTAAGTCTTTGTTCCACTACAATAAAAGTTCATAACATGGTTTTCTTTCAATTAGGTGGCGCTATAAACAGTACCCAGGCATTATTAAACTATTATTTAAAACTAATATATACCATTGCTTTAAATTAATATACACAATCCATACACCACATGACCCATTCCAGGAGGGACAACATGCTCTCTACCTGGACTTCCTTCTTAATTTATGATTGCAATCACCTGTATTAAAGTACCTTTCTCTTACGTCCTAGAGGATACTGTGGTTATATTTAGTACCATGGGGTATAGACTGGTCCACTAGGAGTCACTTTAAGAATTTGATAGTGTGGGCTGGCTCCTCCCTCTATGCCTCTCCTACCAGACTCTGTTTAGAAAATGTGCCCGGAGGAGCCGGTCACGCTTCCGGAAGCTCCTGAAGAGTATTCTGCATTTATTTTATATGATTGTTATTTTCAGGCAGGGCTGGTTGGCACCAGCCTGCATTAGAGATGAGCGCCGGAAATTTTTCGGGTTTTGTGTTTTGGTTTTGGGTTCGGTTCCGCGGCCATGTTTTGGGTTCGACCGCGTTTTGGCAAAACCTAACCGAATTTTTTTTGTCGGATTCGGGTGTGTTTTGGATTCGGGTGTTTTTTTCCAAAAAACCTAAAAAACAGCTTAAATCATAGAATTTGGGGGTCATTTTGATCCCAAAGTATTATTAACCTCAAAAACCATCATTTCCACTCATTTTCAGTCTATTCTGAATACCTCACACCTCACAATATTATTTTTAGTCCTAAAATTTGCACCGAGGTCGCTGGATGACTAAGCTAAGCGACCCTAGTGGCCGACACAAACACCTGGCCCATCTAGGAGTGGCACTGCAGTGTCACACAGGATGGCCCTTCCAAAAAACCCTCCCCAAACAGCACATGACGCAAAGAAAAAAAGAGGCGCAATGAGGTAGCTGTGTGAGTAAGATAAGCGACCCTAGTGGCCGACACAAACACCGGGCCCATCTAGGAGTGTCACTGCAGTGTCACGCAGGATGTCCCTTCCAAAAAACCCTCCCCAAACAGCACATGACGCAAAGAAAAAAAGAGGCGCAATGAGGTAGCTGTGTGAGTAAGATAAGCGACCCTAGTGGCCGACACAAACACCGGGCCCATCTAGTAGTGTCACTGCAGTGTCACGCAGGATGTCCCTTCCAAAAAACCCTCCCCAAACAGCACATGACGCAAAGAAAAATTAAAGAAAAAAGAGGTGCAAGATGGAATTGTCCTTGGGCCCTCCCACCCACCCTTATGTTGTATAAACAGGACATGCACACTTTAACCAACCCATCATTTCAGTGACAGGGTCTGCCACACGACTGTGACTGATATGACGGGTTGGTTTGGACCCCCACCAAAAAAGAAGCAATTAATCTCTCCTTGCACAAACTGGCTCTACAGAGGCAAGATGTCCACCTCATCATCATCCTCCGATATATCACCGTGTACATCCCCCTCCTCACAGATTATCAATTCGTCCCCACTGGAATCCACCATCTCAGCTCCCTGTGTACTTTGTGGAGGCAATTGCTGCTGGTCAATGTCTCCGCGGAGGAATTGATTATAATTCATTTTAATGAACATCATCTTCTCCACATTTTCTGGATGTAACCTCGTACGCCGATTGCTGACAAGGTGAGCGGCGGCACTAAACACTCTTTCGGAGTACACACTTGTGGGAGGGCAACTTAGGTAGAATAAAGCCAGTTTGTGCAAGGGCCTCCAAATTGCCTCTTTTTCCTGCCAGTATAAGTACGGACTGTCGGACGTGCCTACTTGGATGCGGTCACTCATATAATCCTCCACCATTCTTTCAATGGGGAGAGAATCATATGCAGTGCCAGTAGACGACATGTCCGTATCCGTAATCGTTGTCAGGTCCTTCAGTCCGGACCAGATGTCAGCATCAGCAGTCGCTCCAGACTGCCCTGCATCACCGCCAGCGGGTGGGCTCGGAATTCTGAGCCTTTTCCTCGCACCCCCAGTTGCGGGAGAATGTGAAGGAGGAGATGTTGACAGGTCGCGTTCCGCTTGACTTGACAATTTTCTCACCAGCAGGTCTTTCAACCCCAGCAGACTTGTGTCTGCCGGAAAGAGAGATCCAAGGTAGGCTTTAAATCTAGGATCGAGCACGGTGGCCAAAATGTAGTGCTCTGATTTCAACAGATTGACCACCCGTGAATCCTTGTTAAGCGAATTAAGGGCTCCATCCACAAGTCCCACATGCCTAGCGGAATCGCTCCGTGTTAGCTCCTCCTTCAATGTCTCCAGCTTCTTCTGCAAAAGCCTGATGAGGGGAATGACCTGACTCAGGCTGGCAGTGTCTGAACTGACTTCACGTGTGGCAAGTTCAAAGGGCATCAGAACCTTGCACAACGTTGAAATCATTCTCCACTGCGCTTGAGACAGGTGCATTCCACCTCCTATATCGTGCTCAATTGTATAGGCTTGAATGGCCTTTTGCTGCTCCTCCAACCTCTGAAGCATATAGAGGGTTGAATTCCACCTCGTTACCACTTCTTGCTTCAGATGATGGCAGGGCAGGTTCAGTAGTTTTTGGTGGTGCTCCAGTCTTCTGTACGTGGTGCCTGTACGCCAAAAGTGTCCCGCAATTCTTCTGGCCACCGACAGCATCTCTTGCACGCCCCTGTCGTTTTTTAAAAAATTCTGCACCACCAAATTCAAGGTATGTGCAAAACATGGGACGTGCTGGCATTTGCCCATATTTAATGCACACACAATATTGCTGGCGTTGTCCGATGCCACAAATCCACAGGAGAGTCCAATTGGGGTAAGCCATTCCGCGATGATCTTCCTCAGTTGCCGTAAGAGGTTTTCAGCTGTGTGCGTATTCTGGAAACCGGTGATACAAAGCGTAGCCTGCCTAGGAAAGAGTTGGCGTTTGCGAGATGCTGCTACTGGTGCCACCGCTGCTGTTCTTGCGGCGGGAGTCCATACATCTACCCAGTGGGCTGTCACAGTCATATAGTCCTGACCCTGCCCTGCTCCACTTGTCCACATGTCCGTGGTTAAGTGGACATTGGGTACAACTGCATTTTTTAGGACACCGGTGAGTCTTTTTCTGACGTCCGTGTACATTCTCGGTATCGCCTGCCTAGAGAAGTGGAACCTAGATGGTATTTGGTAACGGGGGCACACTGCCTCAATAAATTGTCTAGTTCCCTGTGAACTAACGGCGGATACCGGATGCACGTCTAACACCAACATAGTTGTCAAGGCCTCAGTTATCCGCTTTGCAGCAGGATGACTGCTGTGATATTTCATCTTCCTCGCAAAGGACTGTTGAACAGTCAATTGCTTACTGGAAGTAGTACAAGTGGGCTTACGACTTCCCCTCTGGGATGACCATCGACTCCCAGCAGCAACAACAGCAGCGCCAGCAGCAGTAGGCGTTACACGCAAGGATGCATCGGAGGAATCCCAGGCAGGAGAGGACTCGTCAGAATTGCCAGTGACATGGCCTGCAGGACTATTGGCATTCCTGGGGAAGGAGGAAATTGACACTGAGGGAGTTGGTGGGGTGGTTTGCGTGAGCTTGGTTACAAGAGGAAGGGATTTACTGGTCAGTGGACTGCTTCCGCTGTCGCCCAAAGTTTTTGAACTTGTCACTGACTTATTATGAATGCGCTGCAGGTGACGTATAAGGGAGGATGTTCCGAGGTGGTTAACGTCCTTACCCCTACTTATTACAGCTTGACAAAGGCAACACACGGCTTGACACCTGTTGTCCGCTTTTCTGTTGAAATACCTCCACACTGAAGAGCTGATTTTTTTGGTATTTTCACCAGGCATGTCAACGGCCATATTCCTCCCACGGACAACAGGTGTCTCCCCGGGTGCCTGACTTAAACAAACCACCTCACCATCAGAATCCTCCTGGTCAATTTCCTCCCCAGCGCCAGCAACACCCATATCCTCCTCATCCTGGTGTACTTCAACACTGACATCTTCAATCTGACTATCAGGAACTGGACTGCGGGTGCTCCTTCCAGCACTTGCAGGGGGCGTGCAAATGGTGGAAGGCGCATGCTCTTCACGTCCACTGTTGGGAAGGTCAGGCATCGCAACCGACACAATTGGACTCTCCTTGTGGATTTGGGATTTCGAAGAACGCACAGTTCTTTGCGGTGCTTTTGCCAGCTTGAGTCTTTTCAGTTTTCTAGCGAGAGGCTGAGTGCTTCCATCCTCATGTGAAGCTGAACCACTAGCCATGAACATAGGCCAGGGCCTCAGCCGTTCCTTGCCACTCCGTGTGGTAAATGGCATATTGGCAAGTTTACGCTTCTCCTCCGACAATTTTATTTTCGGTTTTGGAGTCCTTTTTTTACTGATATTTGGTGTTTTGGATTTGACATGCTCTGTACTATGACATTGGGCATCGGCCTTGGCAGACGACGTTGCTGGCATTTCATCGTCACGGCCATGACTAGTGGCAGCAGCTTCAGCACGAGGTGGAAGTGGATCTTGATCTTTCCCTAATTTTGGAACCTCAACATTTTTGTTCTCCATATTTTAATAGGCACAACTAAAAGGCACCTCAGGTAAACAATGGAGATGGATGGATACTAGTATACAATTATGGATGGACTGCCGAGTGCCGACACAGAGGTAGCTACAGCCGTGGACTACCGTACTGTACTGTGTCTGCTGCTAATATAGACTGGTTGATAATGAGATGTAGTATGTATAAAGAAGAAAGAAAAAAAAAACCACGGGTAGGTGGTATACAATTATGGATGGACTGCCGAGTGCCGACACAGAGGTAGCTACAGCCGTGGACTACCGTACTGTACTGTGTCTGCTGCTAATATAGACTGGATGATAATGAGATGTAGTATGTATAAAGAAGAAAGAAAAAAAAACCACGAGTAGGTGGTATACAATTATGGATGGACTGCCGAGTGCCGACACAGAGGTAGCTACAGCCGTGGACTACTGTACTGTACTGTGTCTGCTGCTAATATAGACTGGATGATAATGAGATGTAGTATGTATAAAGAAGAAAGAAAGAAAAAACCACGGGTAGGTGGTATACAATTATGGATGGACTGCCGAGTGCCGACACAGAGGTAGCTACAGCCGTGGACTACCGTACTGTACTGTGTCTGCTGCTAATATAGACTGGTTGATAATGAGATGTAGTATGTATAAAGAAGAAAGAAAAAAAAAACCACGGGTAGGTGGTATACAATTATGGATGGACTGCCGAGTGCCGACACAGAGGTAGCTACAGCCGTGGACTACCGTACTGTACTGTGTCTGCTGCTAATATAGACTGGTTGATAATGAGATGTAGTATGTATAAAGAAGAAAGAAAAAAAAACCACGGGTAGGTGGTATACAATTATGGATAGACTGCCGAGTGCCGACACAGAGGTAGCTAGTTACAGCCGTGAACTACCGTACTGTGTCTGCTGCTAGTATAGACTGGATGATAAATAATGATATAAAAAATATATATATATCACTACTGCAGCCGGACAGGTATATATTATATAATGACGGACCTGCTGGACACTGTCAGCAGAATGAGTTTTTAAATTTTTATAAAATAAAAAAACACCACACAAGTCACACGACGAGTGTACTTTTTCAGGCAGACATTCAATCACAATATACTATACTGGTGGTCAGTGTGGTCAGGTCACTGGTGTCAGTGGTCAGTCACACTGGCAGTGGCACTCTGGCAGCAAAAGTGTGCACTGTTTAATATGTACTCCTGGCTCCTGCTATAACCTATAACTGCTCCCCAGTCTCCCCCACAATTAAGCTGTGTGAGCACAGTCAGATATTATACATAGATGATGCAGCACACTGGGCTAAGCACAGATATGGTATGTGAGTGTGACTGAGTCACTGTGTATCGTTTTTTTCAGGCAGAGAACAAGAACAGAACGGATTATTAAATAATAATAAATTATAAAACTGCACTGGTGGTCAGGTCACTGGTCAGTGGTCATCAGTCACTAGTATAACTCCTCCTAAGCTCCAGTAAGTAAATGAAGTGTCTCACTCTCACTCTCCTATCTATTTTAATTTCTAAACGGAGAGGACGCCAGCCACGTCCTCTCCCTATCAATCTCAATGCACGTGTGAAAATGGCCGCGACGCGCGGCTCCTTATATAGAATCCGAGTCTCGCGATAGAATCCGAGCCTCGCGAGAATCCGACAGCGTGATGATGACGTTCGGGCGCGCTCGGGTTAACCGAGCAAGGCGGGAAGATCCGAGTCGCTCGGACCCGTGTAAAAAAAAAACATTAAGTTCGGGCGGGTTCGGATTCAGAGAAACCGAACCCGCTCATCTCTAGCCTGCATGCTTCGTGTGATTTAGGGGGGGGCCCCAACCTCTTGAAGGTTTAATGGTCCCATTCCCCGCTGACAGGACACTGAGCTCCTGAGGGAACTATTCGCAAGCCCCACCACGGCGAGCGTACATTCCCGCAGCATGCCGCCACCCCTAACAGAGCCAGAAGAATGAAGAGTGGTGAGTACTAAGCCAGCATCCCAACTAGCTGGTCACCGGCCATTATGGCGGCATGAGGGTACGGAGACGCAAGGCTTCTAACCGGGGCGGAATGCGTCTCCAGACACAGTACACAGCTGCGTCTCAGCACACTGTACACCGTACCCACACTGACAAAAACAGCCTTAAAACGGTTTTCTCCATTTTAAGCACCAGATTACCTCAGCCAGTATATAAAAAGCGGGAAGACCGCGTGCCATTGAAGGGGCGTGGCCTTCACTATGAGCGGATCCAGCAGCTCACCAGCGCCATTTTCCCTCTGATGTGGACACAGACGCTGACTGACAGGGACGCGCAGCTCCTCCGGAAAGACACCAGATTACCTCAGCGGCACCAGGGGGTCATAGCAGGGGGGTAGCGATTATTAGTGTACTAAGTCCCCTATCAGGGTACTTAGTCTGCGGTCCGGCTAAGCTTGGCATTGACGATAAGGGCACGGTGGGGGCTAGCTCCAAATAACTCTGTGTCTCCATGAAGGGCTCTTTGTGGGTTAATTGTGCTTTACCTCTTCGCGTGTGTGTGTGCGCTGTCACATTTACATTGTCAGGCAAAGCGTGTGTTTCTTGTACAGCGGAGTGTTCCTCTTCACCAGGGGGGTCACTACTGGGTACTCAGGGCAGTGCACCTTCCCAGAATAGCGGGGCTGAACTGGAGTGGGTTAATTGCATTAAGGCAATGATCTCAAATATTTCTACAAAGCTATCGTGCAATGAGAAAGAGACGCAATACTTAAGACAGACAGTGGATGAGTTTATAGAGACTCAGTCCCCAAACCAGCGCCTCAATCCCCTCCCATTTGTCCGCAAAAACGATCTCTGGCCCATATCCTGCAGTCTGACTCTGACGCTGATGGGTCAGACATGGAAGAGGGTGAGGTGGATTTGAAGTGGGGGGGATGCTACTCTGTCACAGGGAATAGAGACTCTTATAGAGGCTATCAGAGATGTTCTGCAAATTCCTGATAAGATTCCTCACACTCCTCTGACACCTTATTTTAATGTAAAAAATAAATCCCCAGTCACTTTTCTTGCGTTAAAGGAATTGAATACCCTGTTTGAAGAGTGGGTTCATCCTGATAAGAAATTTAAAATCCCTAAAAGGTTGCTCTCATCTTTTCTTTTTCCTCTCGAGGATAGGAAAAAAATCAGGATTTTGGTACTTAACGATAAATCCCTTTCTCTGACTCCACAGGGGCCACTGGAGTGCAGTAACAATGGGGATATAATAGGCAGCAACTGGGAGCTGGCACTTTAAAACTCTAACACTGTGGTAAGCTCCTCACCTACTATGTCTCCCCTCCAAGCCAGCCTAGGTAAAACTGTGCCCGAGGAGAGCTGGAAAATACCAACGTTAAAGTAGAGGAGGTTCGCTAAACCATTTAAAACAGGATAACACCAAGGAAACCTGGAAACATAGTGAAAGGGTAACATGAACAAAATGTGCAGTCACACAGTGACCTGCAAACAGAGAAGTGAAGTAGGAGGAAACGGCGCTGGGTGGGCGTCCAGTGTCCCCTGTGGAATCGGAGAAAGGGATTTATCGGTAAGTAACAAAATCCTCCATAACCAGGAAGTGAACAAGCCCTGCAGGGTGAAACGCGTTTTCCTCCATAGCGGGTCTACCGGCTCCAGCCCCAGCACTCGGAAGTATCCTCACCGCGGGTTACACACAGGTTATGTACTCTAATAGCGCCTATGAGGGCGTCTTGTATACCCTTCATTCAGCTACAACCCAGTGGTGATTTACACTTACTAATCTGTCTATACCTGCTTATATCATTGCCTAATTTGATAGGACTTTAACAAGTATATGTAAGCCAGCTTTTGTGTTCTCTTGTTTACATCTATACCGGCCTAATTAATTAGGTTGTGATTCCTACCAACTTTATAGGTTAGTAATAGCCTTAATATACTGACATTGTGGAATATTAGTATAACTTCACCATCTGGTGGTTTCTGAGACAGTGTTCAGCCGACATAGGGCTGCATACTAGTGTAAAGCCTGACTTCCGTAGGGTGGGACAACAATTATGCATTTACCATAATTATTACAGTCTGCATGTGTTTGCATGCTGTACCGCAGTAATTTCTTCTGTTATATCATATCATTTTACCTTGGATGTAATTTTTTTTACTTCTGCTCTTATCCTATTCCTATTTCTGTGGACTCTCATCTGCGATCCAGGGTGCACAATACCACTATAGTGGGATTTGATGCGTCCAGCCTAACGCATAAAGCAGATCCACTCTTTTACCTATGTCACAATCTGTGACACCCCTTTATCTAGGTGCACTCTCATTGGCGTCCAAACCCACCTACCTTTCTACTATCAAACCACACTGTTAGCGCCCGATCTCGTCCGATCTTGGAAGCTAAACAGTGTTGGGCTGGGTCAGTACCGGAGGAGGAGACTCACAGGGAATACCTAGTGTTGTAGAGTATGTTTCAATTTATTTGACGTGCGTTACATGACACCAACAGCAGTGTCACCACTTTTCTCCATCTCCAATCATCTTATCTTGTTACTGCCTATAATTATCTAGACTATGATAGTCTTCCTTGTTTATAATCACTTTTGTAAATTTTGGTGACCGGCATTATTTTGAGCATTGTCTTATTATTCTGATTTTTTTCATTATAGACCGACTACACAATCGACCACATAGTGGTCTCATTAATACAGATTTCTGTACTGGTCAGGCTGAAATGGGTGTAGTATATTGAAGTATCTACAGCCTTTCTAATCACATTTCGTGAGACAGGACCAGAACATTCCGTATTTTTTTCGTACATGCTCAAACACTTACCTTATTAGTATTATTATTTTTGCTTTAAACTTATTTGGATCATATGTTTTTCATTGGGTACTCATATCAATTTTAATTGTCAATTAATAAAGTTATGTCTTAAACACATTTTTCATTAATTTGTAATTCATTGAAATTTATTTCAACTAGCTAAGAGTGTGCCCACACAAGATCCTTCCTTCTCTCTCACCATAGATAACATGTTCTACCTGGCTCTGGGCGCACCACCAAACTGGAAGGGGATTTGACAGTTTATTGTATTGCAATTGTCCATTATTTGGTTTCACCTAATTAACAGATTAATATCTTGATAATTAGCTATGACCAGTGCCAGGTCGCCCTTCTTTTTTCTGTTCCTAGGAGCCTGCTGGTGCAGGTTTTCTGGAAAGTGGAAGGGGGTTTGGACTTTTTAACTTTCGTGGTCCGAAAGGACTGCATTGTAGACGTAGGATAAGATTTCCTAGTTGGTGGTGTTGCTGAGGGAAGGAAGGTTGACTTATCCGCAGTTGCCGTGGGGATCCACGCATCCCCAAACAGAACCTGACCTGTGAAGGGTAGGTTCTCCACACTTTTCTTGGATTCTGCATCCGCAGACCATTGGCGCAGCCATGGAAGAAGCCCTTGCATTAAGCAGGCCAAGGTCCTTCATGGCCTCCACCATGAAACCTGCAGAATCCTGTATGGGATGTAAAAACAATCAGTGTCTCTTCTATCCATAGTATCCAATTCTTCTAGTAATGTGCCTGACCACTTTACTATGGCTTTAGAAAACCATGCACAAACAATATTGGGCCTTAAAGCTACACCTGTAGCTGTGTATAATGATTTGAGCGTAGTCTCAATCTTGCGGGTCAGCTGGTTCTTTCAAAGCGGTTGAACCAGGGACAGGTAAAACCACCTTTTTAGAGAACCGAGATTCAGAAGTGTCTACTATCGGCGGGTTTTCCCACTTTTATTCCCACTTCCCACTGTCCACTTTGGGGAAAGGAAAAGCAATGAGAACCCTCTTTGGGATCTGGAATTTTTTCTCTGGGTTCTCCCAGGATTTTCCAAACAAGGAGTTTAACTCCTTAGAAGCAGGGAAGGTAAGGGAGGATTTCTTATTTTCTGTAAAGTAAGCCTCGTCTACCTGCTCAGGTACTTTCTCAGTAATGTGTATAATTTATTTATTAGCAGTATCTTTATATAGCGCAGCATATTGCGCTTTACAATTAGAACAACATTAATAGAACAAAACTGGGCAAAGACAGACAGACAGACAGACATAGAGGTAGGAAGGCCCTGCTCGCAAGCTTACAATCTATAGTCCCTAATGGCATCAATCATTAATTGCACCCCCTTGGCAAGGGATGGATCACCCCTCCCCCCCCCGCATATTTCCTCACCGTCCCCTGTATCAGAGTAGGTATCCGTGTCAGCTTGCATTATCTGGGCAATAGCACGCTTTTTCGGATATGTACTGTAGTAGGGGTCCCAGATGAGGTAATGGGAGTTGAACACTTCAAAACCTCTACAGAATTCCTCAAAACCTGCGTTTCTTTCTCATTATATGACATCCTAGATGAAATCTGTGATATCATTCCCCTTAAAGAATCCACCCATGGGGTCTGGGGAATTTTATTGCAGTCCTGAGTACATGGGATAGACTTTTCAGGAGAAGATACACCCTCTGCAGCACAAGACACCGAGTCCCTAGACATGGTAATGTGAGATATACAGCCACACACAGGAAAATGTCAGACAGTTTTTCCCTCAGAGTACCTTCAGAGAGTCACAGAGTATAAGGAGCCAGCCACACAGCGCCCCAGTAGGCAGTTAATATAGTAATAGCCCGGCGCTGACTGAGTAACCTTAATAGGGTAATCTGTTCTCAAAATCACTCCTCCCCCCACCCCCACCTTCCCCCCTGTCTATAACACCCTATGTTATGTGGAGGGCAGCGCTCCCTGTCTGTGTCTCCTTCTGATGATCTGCAGGGAGAAAATGGCGCTGGTGAGTGAGTGCTGGGTCCGCTGTGAAGTCCCGCCCCCTGTAATGGCGCGTCTTCTCGCACTTAGCAGAAAATTACCTCAGACCAGTATAAACAACTAACAGAGGGATTAGCCCCTGTTAGCATTATGTGACCAGTGTAGGGTTATTGCGCTGGCCCAGGACGCCCCTCACAGCGCCGTACACAGTGTGCTGCTGAGCCTTCCGGAGTGCAGCCTGTCAGAGCTGCGCTTTCACCCTTGTGCCGCCATTTCCGCTGGTAACCCGCTTCCCGGGCCGCCGGCGCTGTACTCACCACTCTTCTTTCTTCTGGCTCTGTTAGGGGGTAGCGGCCCTGCTGCGGGAGTAAGCGGTCACCTCGTTGGCTTGCGATCAGCACCCTCAGGAGCTCAGTGTCCTGTCAGCGGAGATAGAGAACCATTAACTTCTAGAGTTGGTTCCTATTCCTTTCCCTAAGTCCCACGCAGAGCCGGCCATAGCTATAGGCAAACTAGGCAATTGCCTAGGGCATTTGATATGCCATGGGGCATCAGCAGCTTCTGCTGATTAAAATTATATGCTGCATGCCTATATTCTGTGTGTAGCATTTCATATGCAGATACAGCCACAGTCTCACACAGTATATAGGCATGCTGCATATCATTTTAATCAGCAGAAGCTGCTTGTGCATCCTAGCCACATAGCAATGCAAATAAGATGCATTTTCATAAAAAAAGGTGCCCAACGTTAGCATTGAGGCAAGATTTATGAGGATACATCTGTATCCAAGCAGAGGCAGAGGTCACAGTGTTAGTGGCGGTGTGAGTGCTGTGTGCTTGTGAGTGGGTTCGTTGTGCAGTAGTGTTCAGAATATGTGTAAGGAGCATTATGTGTGTCATGTAAAAATGCATTAATAATGTGCAACATATGTGTAAGGGGCACTATGTGTGTCATTATGTGTATAAGGGCATTAATAATGTGCGGCATATGTGTAACAGGGTACTATTGTATGTGTGTCATTAAGTGTATAGGGGCACTAATAATGTGCAGCAAATGTGTAGGGGGCACTGTGTGTGTCATGTGTATAAGGGCATTAATAATGTGCGGCATATGTGTAAGGGACATTATGTGTAAATGGGCATTCATAAAGGTTGTCATAATGTGTAAGGCGCATTATGTTTATAAGGACATTAATAATGTGTCTCATATGTGTAAAGGGCATTATTGTGTGGTATGTGTATAAATACATTACTAATGTGTGGCATTATGTGTATAAGGTGCTCTACTATGTGACGTTGCATATAGAAAGGGCATTACTGTTTCGTCTAATGTGAATAAAGAGCAATAGGGTGTGGTGTAATGTAAGTAAGGAGCAAATCAGTATGATGTTATGTGAATAAGGAGCTCTTCTGTGAGGAGTAAAGTTTATAAGGTAAAGTGATACTACTGTGGGATGTAATGTGAATTATGGACACTATCGCATGATCAAATGTGAATAAAGTTGCAGTACAGTATGGCATAATTTGAATTGGATGTACTATTGTGTGGCCATGCCCCTTGCCAGCAAAAACACACACCTTTTTGTGCTGTGCACCAAATGTGCGACCTGTTCCTATTTAAAATATAGGGGTACAAACACCAAAATAAGGACTGTTATGGGTGAGCAGTGATGGTGCTGGGAAAGAGGTACAAGGTCAGAGGCGGTACCAGCGGTGGTGCTAGGGGGCACCAGCTAAAATCTTGCCTAGGGCATCATATTGGTTAGGGCCGGCTCTGGTCCCACGAAGCAGAAAGGCTGATGCCAGCCTGCCTGTACCTAACTCGGAAAAATAATAAAACTAGAAAAACTCCTAAGAGCTCCCCTAGCTGTGACCGGCTCCTCCGGGCACATTTTCTAAACTGAGTCTGGTAGGAGGGGCATAGAGGGAGGAGCCAGCCCACACTATTAATCTCTTAAAGTGCCCATGGCTCCCAAGGGACACGTCTATACCCCATGGTACTCTATTGGACCCCAGCATCCACTAGGACGTAAGAGAAAATGGGAAAATCCACCAATAGTGGATGCATCAGTCTCTAGGCTGTCACTAAAAATTGTATTGCCAGTGCCTGTTGCAGCCTCCCTAAAAGATACAGTTGATCATAAAATTGAGACTACACTCAAATCACTGCACACAGCTGCTGGAGTGGCCCAGAAACCCACTATTGCATGTGCGTGGATCACAAAAGCCATTGCCAAATGGTCAGGTAACCTAATTGAGGGGTTAGATTCCTTGTCTAGGGGGGATGTTTTTACTCCTACAGCATATACAGGACTCTACGAACTTTAAGGTAGAAGCCATAAAAGATTGGTTTGCTTAATGAACGCACCACCGCTATAGCAGTGTCAGCACGCAGGGGCTTGTGGCTACGCCAGTGGACTGCTGATGCGGACTCCAGGAAAGGCGTAGAAGGCCTACCATTCACAGGAGAGGCCTTCTTTGGAGACTAACTAGACAAATGGATCTCCAAAGCTACGGTGGATAAGTCTACGTATCTTCCTTCCGCAGCTCCCGCAGCCAGGAAAGCTTATTCAGCTTCAAATGTAGTCCTTTCGGACAGCCAAGTTTTTAAGGGGAAATGCAGAGGTGTTTCTACGGCCTCCAGAGGTGTAAGTGGCAAACCACGCAAACTAGCAACTGCAGGTGCTCGGGAACATAGCTCAGTCTCTGCTTCCTCAAAGCCTTCAGCATGACGGTGGACCGCAATTCCTGGAGGACTGTCAGGCGGGAGCCTGACTAAAATTCTTCATTCACATCTGGTCAAGTTTGTGCCGGAATCCCTGGGTCATAGATCTTATTTCACAGGGCTACAGAGTTCAAAGAGCTCCCACCTCACAGATTCTTACCAGCTTCACAAGAGGCAAGTATAACTTTACAGCAAGCTATCCAAAAACTGGTACAGACTCAAGTAATTGTTCCAGTTCCACCTCATCTGCACAACAAGGGGTACTATTCCAACTTGTTTGTAGTACTGAAACCGGATGGTTCGGTACGACCAATTCTAAACCTAAAGTCCTTGAACCTATTCTTAAGAGTGTTCAAGTTCGAGCTGCCCTATTTGGACAAGATGGCTCACATCCCTGCCAGGTACTTATCAGCATATGCTCGGGGCCCCTCTGATCCTTGGGGCCCGGTACAGTTGTCCACTTTGAACCCCCCTGTCGCCGGCAACCCCCAAGGCTTCATCCGGCCCTGGCCGTGCACAGAGCAGGCAGACTTTTCGGATACACAAATACTTAACAAAACAACTGTCACTGAGTTGTTGTGTTTTGTTTTTTCCATGACAAGATGAGACAAGAAAAAAATTGTGTCCCACAGCCCTTACGCCAGCCCTGAGGGAAAACCATACCATTTACCGGTGGGTGGATGCAGTCTGTCCATATCCCGACAGCAGCATCCCGCTGCCAGAATGCCGGCAGTGGGTGACGAGTGCAAATAGTGCCCTTGCGGGCTCACTGCGCTCGCCGCAGGATCTATTCCCACTCTATAGGAGTCGATGACACCCACGAGTGGGACTAGTTCTGTTTTGTCGGCTGGCGGCATTGCTGGCTGTCGGATTCCGGCGTCTGTATCCTGACCGCCGGGATCTCGTCAGCCAGTAAATTGAATGATTCCCTTCCTGAGTACTCGCATTATGTATTAAAAACACAATTTCTTAGCTCTAACTATTTGTAGTCTGGACTCTGTGAGCCCTAACAGGCAGATGACTATCTTGCTTGGGTTCCCTTCCCCCTTGCTGCTTATCTGTCAGCTGATCCTTGCGTTTAGAAAAGAAAATAAGTAAGGGAACGTGTGTTGCAATGAGGGTGAGGGGTCGTGTGCAGTGAACATCTTGTTCTGTACTCTGTCTATGGCAGGGCTATAGAGAAGCCTTACTATGCACACTACTGCCCTCTGCTGGACAAGGAGTTGCTTTAGTTTGTTTTTTTATTACTGAGCCGCTGAACTAAGGGGGTCATTCCGAGTTGATCGCTCGCTAGCAGTTTTTAGCAGCCGTGCAAACGCATTGTCGCCGCCCACCGGGGAGTGTATTTTCGCTTTGTGGAAGTGCGAACGCCTGTGCAGCAGAGCGCCTGCAAAAACATTTTGTGCAAAACAAGACCAGCCCTGTACTTACTCCTCGTGTGCGTTGATTCTAACGTTGGAGGGACGGCTTTTGACGTCACACACCCGCCCAGCCATGCCTGCGTTTTCCCCGGCACGCCTGCGTTTTTTCCAAACACTCCCAGAAAACGGTCAGTTGACACCCAGAAATGCCCCCCTTCCTGTCAATCTTCTTGCGTTGTGCCGTGCGACTGAAAGCTTCGCTAGAACCTATGCAAAACCACAAAGGACTTTGTATCCAGACATTGCGCGTGCGCATTGCGGTGCATACGCATGTGCAGAAATGCAGATTTTTAGCCTGATCGCTGCACTGCGGACAACGGCAGCTAGCGATCAACTCGGAATGACCCTCTAAAGTCAGCTGTGTTTCCATATGCAGCTACTGAGCGGACATATGCTGATGCCGCTTGGAAATGGACTGAGAATTCTGTCGCCGGCCTTGCATAGGAGGTCAGCACCTGTGTACAAACACGCAGTGACTCTTGCAGATCCTCCGATAACAGACAATCCACCTTATCCTACAGTCACGCAGAATGGCAGCAGGAACTGTGATGCTGGCGCCATGTTTTTTGCGTGCGAGATTGCAGATGTAAGATCAGATAAAGTAAAATATCAACATTCCAATCACATCTGAATCAGGCGCCCTGTACAATATATTGGCCACTCTGACTATCTGCAGGGGATCGCAATGACCGTTGTATAGAGTGCCCACCCAGTTCACCGTTTGAACCGTGTGGTCGCATCCTCCCATCTGGTGTGCTGTGGAGGATGCGACGTACAGTGCGGCTCGCTAACCTTGATGATGTAACAATATTTAGTGCCGTCATATTGTGCCAGATCGCACAGTGTGTAAACGGGCACCATATATCGTTACATCGCTTAGGCCCGTCGCAAGGCTGCCTGATCATCTATTTGTGTACCCAGCTTAAAGCCGACTTCATTGTTCCTTTATTTTTATATATTTTAATTGTATTCCCTCCCTCCCCCATTGTGGGTATGGAAACCAATCAATTGTGATGGGTTCAGTGAGCGCAAGCTAAGCAAATTATTTATTAAACAAATGAAGCAATAAAACATTAAAAATAGCATTCGAAATCCTGCAGGATACAAATGGTGAACTTTAGTGAGTAGCTGATTATCGCACTGTTTAAGGCCCCCATACACCTGCCTGACATTTCCCCGCTACGACCAAACCTGGCGAATGATCGCCGAACCGTTGTGGAAATTCAAGTTAAAAAAAAAAATCCCTGATTTGCCAATCCTGACTGTTCTCCGTCCGGATCGGCGAATAGGTATTTTTAAACTTGATGTATATTCCCGATTCCCCGACCCAGGCGTTGGGAGGATAGGGAAATTGCAGAAGCGCATCGCATATGTATGGGAGACTTTTCAGAAAGACAAAGGAGACCTCTAAACTGTTATGTAACTGAGAATTTAAATCCTACGCTGAGCGCCCAAGATGGCTGCCGCACCTGGTACCTTGTGAGGGTGGAATACACAACCCTTGGAAGTTATTACCCAAAATGCCTACACCAATCCTGCATTATGCTTTCTGTGTGCTTAAGGTTTTATTTTATGGGGTATATTCAATTGAAGTCATTCATTTGTCGGAATGGATCCGACCTGGGCTATTCAAGGTCATCTCAATTCGACTTTAAAAAAAGTCGAATTGAGATGCGGGAGCTGAGATGGAGGAGAGCCGTGGGCAGACGGGGGAGAGCAGCGCTACAGCCGCTGCTGTAGCGTGGCTCTCCCCCCCATCTCTCTGCCTCTCCCCGTCCCTGCTCTCTGTGGCCCCGCATCACACATGGGAGAGCTGGGTGGACGCTGCTGTGAGCGGCGGCCGTCATACATCCTCCGGCGCTGTTCTCCCCGCCTGCTCGCGGCTCTCCCGGTCTCTGCTCCCGCATCTCACTTCGACTTTTTTTAAAGTCGAATTAAAATGGTCGAAAAGGGGGCCAAAACCTGTCGGATTTGGCCCCATTTTCGACACAAGCACGTGGATCGGCAGCTATTCCGCCGATCCACGTGCTTTTCGACAAGTCAAATTCCTCGACTTTTTTAATAATCTGGGGTTAGATTGAATAGGTCGAAACCCGTTCCGACCCTAAAAAGTCGAAAACTGATGTATTTTCCACAGATGGCAGCTTTCGACTTCAATTGAATATACCCCTATGTCTGTGTGGCTGATCTATTGCTGTATTACACAAATCCTCTGTATCATGTGCATTGTTTTTGATGTCTGTAAAGCGCCTTGAGTCTTGTTGGAGAAAGAGCGCTATATAAATAAAATTATTATTATTAACATATGTATTCCTGTGCACAGCATGCAAACAATAAAATGTAAAAAGTGTCTCTTTCGAATCATAAATACACATTACATACGATCCAAGCTTTGCAAAATCCTCCAGGGTTCTAGTTAAGGCAACTGAAGCTGCTCTAGCAGGAAATGCTTGCAACATTTGTCGAGCTACTACTTGGGCCACCTAATCATCTGATGTCGAAACATCTTAATAGCATATGCTGTATTAGTCTCAGCAGTTTCTCCTCCAACACCTGGGTTCGGATGTAATGACGTCAGAGTTGGCCGGAGGAGCGGGTTCCCAGACCAGCTCTGACATTTTTTTAAAGCTGCAATCATTTACAAGGCATGGTTTTGTCTTGTAAATGATTGCTGCTTTAAAAAAAATCATCGGAGGAGGAGGACAAAAAAAATTGCTCAATGTATGGAGGGGATGGCGGTCACTAGGTCGACATGAGTTGGGTCGACCACGTTTGGTGGACATGCAATAGGTCGACATGGAAAAAGGTTAACATGAGTTTTTCGGAGTGACACATTTGCGTCGTAACGTCACGACGCAAACTCCTCATTCCGCGAAACCCGCCCCCCGAGCTGGGCACTCGGGACAAGGGGGAGCCAAGCCGTCCGGCGGCGGCGCCGCGCAGACGAGGGAGAGGCGGCTGAAGAGCGGCAAGAACCGCTTCAAATGTAAGTCAGCCCCTCTCCCTCTCTCTCTCTCCCTCCCTCACCCCCCACCACCTGCCGTACTGTGTAAAATAGGGACACTTGCGTGCCGGAATGTGTAAAATGGGGACACTTGCCTGCTGGAATGCGTAAAATGGGGACACCTGTCTGCCGGAATGTGTAAAATGGGGACACCTGTCTCCTGGAATGTGTAAAATGGGGGCACGTGCCTGCCGTACTGTGTAAAATGGGGACTCTTGCCTGCCGGAATGTGTAAAATGGGGACTCTTGCCTGCCGGAATGTGTAAAATGGGGACATGTGCCTGCCGGAATGTGTAAAATGGGGACACTTGCCTGCCGGAATGTGTAAAATGGGGACACTTGCCTGCCGGAATGTGTAAAATGGGGATACTTGCCTGCCGGAATGTGTAAAATGGGGACACTTGCCTGCCGGAATGTGTAAAATGGGGTCGCAGTCTGCTGTAATGTGTAAAATGGGGACACTTGCCTACCGTGCTGTTTAAAATGGGGTCGCGTGCCTGCTGTAATGTGTAAAATGAGGACTTTTTTTTTTTTTTTATCCTGTGGTGGCCGTGATGAGATCAGATGAGGCCACGCCCATCTTAACAAAGCCACGCCCATTTTAACGAGGCCATGCCCCCTTGCCGGGAGACTGGTTAACCCTTGCAAAACTACAGCTTATTTAAAATGGTAAATTATGGTGTTTGTGCCCACTTTGCCAGTGTATTTCATGCCCAAAACAGCGTTGGGCCAGGCAAAATACAAGTGGGTCACATGCAAGTGACCACCCTCTGTTGTTTTTGGGGGTCAAATTTGTGGCCCAAGACTGGTTAACCCTTGCAAAACTACAGCTTATTCAAAATGGTAAATTATGGTGTTTGTGCCCACTTTGCCAGTGTATTTCATGCCCAAAACAGCATTGGGCCAGGCAAAATACAAGTGGGTCATATGTAAGGGAACCTACTGTGTTGATTTCAGGTGTCAAATTTGTTACCCAAGACTCATTAACCCTTGCAAAACTGAATGATCTGATTAAGAAGCTTGAGTTCGAATAAGAAGTGAATAAGAAACTAGAGCTTGAATAAGAAGTGAATAATAAGCTGGCCGAATAAGAAGCTAACCTGAGCCTCGTGTGACCTCACTGATCTTTATATCACCCCGGCTATACACCACCACTGATCAGCGGGCAGCATTTAGGAGGGCTATGGACAAAGTCCTTGCTTGAGTATGTTTTGGACTGTGGAAAGAACCAAGAGAAAACGCACAAAAAATTGAAAGAACATACAAACTCCACACCATAATCATCAGAATTGGTCCCATGTGAGACGGCAAAGCAAACCGTGCCCTGAGCCAGCTGCCATCCACATTATTGTTAATGGGTACTGAGTCTGAACCTCATGTACCAAGCTCCAAAAAGGGTCCCAGGTTACCGCCATCTGGCTCTGATGGTGAGAGTCGCTTTATGCCTATGGAGGAATTTGCAGAGGTGAAGGCTATTATGATTTCTCTCCTGCAGTCTTTGTCCAGCACTGAGGAGATGCACATGGCGCAGTGTCAGTCACTGCGCAGGAGTCTTGCTCAGCGCTGAAAGTATGGCGGTACGGGGCAGTACGGCGTACCAGTAAGAAATTCCCAGCCTGTACATCGTACCGTCGGGCCATCCACCATACTGCAATGCTGCATCCCACTGGCTTCGTTCTGTGTGAGGGGAGGAGAGCGCAGCGCCTCTCCTGCCCCTCAATTCTCTTTGATTCCCGTTCTCACTCTCCATCGGCGGCGGCTAGGTCAATCTGAATAAGGCACCGGTTTGCTAGCCAATCGGAGCTCGCGGACCGGCAGCTGCGGCTCCTGATTGGCTGCCGGTCCGCGGGCTCTGATTGGCTAAGGAACCGGCGCCTCATTACAGATTGACCTCGCCGCCGCTGCTGGAGAGCGAGACCGGGCATCACAGAAAATGTAGGGGCAGGAGAGGCGCTGCGCTGCGCTGTCCTCCCCTCACATAGAAGAACCAGCCAGCGGTAAGAGGTGGTGGTGGTGGGGGGGGGGGGGGGGGGGGGGCATTGTATATCTGATACAGGGGGGCAATGTATAGCTGGCACAGGAGGGCATTGTAATTGTATATCTGGCACAGTGGGAGCATTGAATATCTGGCACAGGGGGGCAATGTATATCTGGCACAGGGAGCATTGTATATCTGGCACAGTGGGGGCATTGTATATCTGGCACAGGGGGGCAATGTATATCTGGCACTGTGGGGGCATTGTATATCTGGCACAGGGGGGCAATGTATATCTGGCACTGTGAGGGCATTGTATATCTGGCACAGGGGGGCAATGTATATCTGGCACTGTGGGGGCATTGTATATCTGGCACAGGGGGGCAATGTATATCTGGCACTGTGAGGGCATTGTATATCTGGCACTGTATCTGGCACTGTGGGGGCATTGAATATCTGGCACAGGGGGGCATTGTATATCTGGCACAGGAGGGCATTGTATTTGTATAGCTGGCACAGTGGGGGCATTGAATATCTGGCACAGTGGGAGCATTGAATATCTGGCACAGTGGGGGCATTGAATATCTGGCACAGTGGGGGCATTGACTATCTGGCACAGTGGGAGCATTGTATATCTGGCACAGGAGGGCATTGTATTTGTATAGCTGGCACAGTGGGGGCATTGAATATCTGGCACAGTGGGGGCATTGTATATCTGGCACAGTGGGAGCATTGTATATCTGGCACAGGAGGGCATTGTATTTGTATAGCTGGCACAGTGGGGGCATTGAATATCTGGCACAGTGGGGGCATTGAATATCTGGCACTGTGGGGGCATTGAATATCTGGCACTGTGGGGGCATTGAATATCTGGCACAGTGGGGGCATTGAATATCTGGCACAGTGGGGGCATTGAATATCTGGCACTGTGGGGGCAATGTATATCTAGCACAGTGGGGGAATTGAATATCTGGCACAGTGGGGGCATTAAATATCTGGCACCGTGGGAGCAATGTATAACTGGCACCGTGGGGGCATTGTATATCTGGCACTGTGAGGGCATTATATATCTGGCACAGTGGGGGTGTCACGATCCGGGTATCTGGACGCCATTACTTACCCTTCAGATGCCTCCTAAGGCGGGCTCAGCGTTCCAGGACCGGATTCCGCTGTTCCTGAGTTTCCACATACAGAGTGGTCTTTTCATCAGCCGCGGCCTCCGCTGTGCCCGCGTGGTTAAATGTGCATCTATCAGCCTGGCGTCTCCTGTCTCCGGTGGCCGGCGCCGCCATTACTGTTTCCCAGACCACATGGATTACAAACCAAACTTCCCTCCAAGTGTCTGCATGGGCGCAGCCATCTTGGATTCTGTCATCTGATCATTTCCACCAATCTGCTGTCTGTGTTGTTGATTTGCATAATTGCCTAGCCAACCCCTTCCTTGCTGCAGGTATAAGTAAGCTGTACCTGAGCAAGGAAGACGTCAGTGCTTTGGTTGTCAAACCTAGTTCCTGTTTGTCTCTCTTCTATGATTGTCTTCCAGGTTCCAGCTCCTGTCTCAAGACTTCCACCATAGAGACCCGCACCAGCATTCCACCTGCGGTGTAGCCTGACTCTCCAATCCATTGTGGATTCATCTGTTTCCAGCTACAACACTACCTGCTTCCAGCCTCAGCTTCCAGCAGAGTACAGCTTCCCTTAAAGGGCCGGTGTCCTTTCTACACTTTACCACTCTCCACCGGAATTATTATTTCTCCGCTCTCAAGTTCTACATTTCAGTTCACATTTCATCGCTCCCAAAGTACATTTATTATTTAACTGGTTCCAGCCAGTATCCACTCCGTGCTAACAACAGTCTGGTTCCAGCCAGTATCCACAGCAGCTGTTTTACCTTCAGCAACCCAGCTCTTCCTGGAACACCAGCTGGTATAATCCTGGGTTATCTCCATTGCTACAGCCGGGCCTGGTAAGGACTTTCCATCTAGAAGATCATAAGAACTATCTCACACTACCAGTGCCCTGTGGCTCCTGCCATGCTGTAGTACTCAGGAACTGTATTTATTCTTTGCTGACTTTTACGTTTTCTTTTATTGCTGCTGTGATGCGGAGTTGTCATAATAAACATCATTGACTTTTATCTAAGTTGTCGTGGTCACGCCTTCGGGCAGTTATTATTCATGTTACTTACATGTCCAGGGGTCTGATACAACCTCCCAGGTTCCGGTACATCTCAGCCCCTACAACTGAGGCTGCCTCCCGTCAGCTCAGGCCCTCAGTTGTGACAGGGGGCATTGTATATCTGGCACAGTGGGGGCATTGAATATCTGGCACAGTGGGGGCATTGTATATCTGGCACAGTGGGAGCATTGTATATCTGGCACATGAGGGCATTGTATTTGTATAGCTGGCACAGTGGGGGCATTGAATATCTGGCACAGTGGGGGCATTGAATATCTGGCACTGTGGGGGCATTGAATATCTGGCACTGTGGGGGCATTGAATATCTGGCACAGTGGGGGCATTGAATATCTGGCACTGTGGGGGCAATGTATATCTAGCACAGTGGGGGAATTGAATATCTGGCACAGTGGGGGCATTAAATATCTGGCACCGTGGGAGCAATGTATAACTGGCACTGTGGGGGCATTGTATATCTGGCACTGTGAGGGCATTATATATCTGGCACCGTGGGGCAATGTGTAACTGGCACTGTGGGGGCATTGTACTGTATATCTGGCACTGTGGAGGCAATGTTACTTCATCATTAGGCATTGTGTGTGTATATTATATATGTATATTATACACACAATGTCCAGTGATAAAATAATATGTTGCCCAGAGTCTGGCCCTGCCCCCAATCCCAATTCCCACCTTGCAAAACGGAAATGCAGGCTTTTGCGCATGCGCTAGTCATATAAATAGTTTTCACCATCGAATACTTTTGATGCGATGGTTATAACCATCACATCGAAAGTTTCAATGGCGGAAGCATTGCCATCATATGATGGTTTGCTTTCGATGTCCATCCCTAGTGGAAAGTTTCTTAATTTCAGCACCATGTACCTTTCCTAATCTCAGAGTTTAATCCCCACCCCCTGCAATGTCACAAAGGCTGTATACACACAGAAACATGCTCCCCAATTAGCACAGCTGTGCCTGTGGGGTGATGTGGGAGTGCAGGAGATGGATCATATTAGTATGGGGCATTACTGAGAGGCAGGGACCTCCACCTACTGTATATGAGCACTGACTAGTCCCTGTTTTCAGGCCTGGCAACAGGCGTGACTAAATTGCTTAGCAGTTAATACTGGTCAGGGCCGGCTCTAGGCACGTTCGACTAGAGCGGCCGCGCGGGGCGCCACCCTTAATGGGCGCCGCCATAGTCTTACCTGGAGCCGGCCCTGTACACTGCAGGCAGCTCTCCCCGCCGTCCCCGGCCTTTCAAAACTGTGTGTGCGCTGCGCGGCGCCGGCGTCTGACGTCAGACGCCGGCACCGCGCATTGAGCGCTGAAGCGGCCGGGAACAGTCGGTGCCCTCAGGCTCAACGGCAGCACGTCCCCTCCCAGCGCCGCCGCAGGTATTGTTGGGATCGTCGGGCCGGGCACTGTGTGGGGGCACTGGCACTGTGTGTGGGGGCATATCTGTCACTGTGTGGGGGCATATCTGTCACTGTGTGGGGGCACTGGCACTGTGTGGGGGCACTGGCACTGTGTGGGGGCATATCTGCACTGTGGGGGCACTGGCACTGTGTGGGGGCATATCTGTCACTGTGGGGTCATATCTGCACTGTGGGGGCATTTATGTATCTGGCACTGTGGGGGCATTTATTTATCTGGCACTGTGGGGGGCATTCATTTATCTGGCACTGCGGGGGGGGGGCATTTATCTGTGCACTGTGAGGGGGCATTAATGTATCTGGCACTGTGGGGGCATTTCTGGCACTGTGGGGGCATATCTGCGCTGTGGGGGCATTTATGTATCTGCACTGTGGGGGCATTTCTGACACTGTGGGGGCATAGCTGCGCTGTGGGGGCATTTATGTATCTGCACTGTGGGGGCATGTATGTATCTGGCACTGTGGGGGCATTTCTGTATCTGGCACTGGGGGGGCATATCGGCACTGTGGGGGCACTTATTTATCTGGCACTGTGGGGGGCATTTATTTATCTGGCACTGTGGGGGGCATTTATTTATCTGGCACTGTGGGGGGCATTTATTTATCTGGCACTGTGGGGGCATATCTGGCACTGTGGGCATTAATGTATCAGTGCTGTGCCTGGCGCAAAGTGTATAGGAGGTTCTACCTGGTGCAGTGTGTATTAGCTGCACTACTGTGTGGTGTAATGCAAATTGCCACTATTATGTGGCCACGTACCTTCCCCACGAAGTAACTCCCTTTAATTTTTGTGTGTACGGCCATTCTGGAGCTCATGCACCCCGGCAGTAAAGCTAAAATAAAGTGCAAAGAGGGGAACTACTGACAATTTCTGATCTCCAAATGCAGGGGTCAGATGGAGATCTGATGATCAGTCCCCCTTGTGCTCTGGGGTTAATGTTCATGGGGATTTATTTCCTCAAGGGGCAGTGGGTGTTTTTGTTGTGTGTGTGTGTGTGTGTGTTTTTTTTTTTTTTTGTGGTGGTTTTTTATTTTTTATTTTATTGTGGGAGTTATTAAATGAGAGGGGCTTCGAAGGATACATATTGGCACTGGCGTGCGTAGGTGTGCGCAGGGGGGGTGCCTGGTGCGCGCAGGCACCCCCTAATGTCCGCCACCCCGATCTCACATGCCTGATGCATCGATCGCTGAGCAGGCTGATTACTGTCTCCTCTGCGCTGCACCCTGTCAGACTGCATTACTGACTGGACGCCTGGGTTATTCAAGGGTGCCACTGCCACCGGCTTTCAAATTCCCGGCTCCACCTCCATGTACAAAAACAGTGTGATGTGACATGATGACGTCATGCTGCTCACACGCCCACCCCTCACACCTGCCACATGCCCACCCCTCTCCTTCTATTCTATGCCAACACCAGCAACTGATGAGGATCAGCATGCAGCCAGCGTTCCTCTTAGGAAGACAAATTCAATACTGGCAGGCGGTCAGCAGCAGCATTGACACGTCACTCGTTTTTCCAGCAGCAGCAGTACTAGTCTGTCACTGTCAGTGTCAGTGAGTGACTGCAGCTTGCAGGGGAAAGAGAGGGGGAGCCAGACCAGGCTGAGGAGAAGCAGTGTAATTGTAGTGAGTGCCATCAGGGGTGTTTGTATGGTGCACACCACAACATCTGACAATGTATCTGCTTTATTAGGATTGGTACAAGGGTGGATATTTTATATTGTGTTGACCATCAATAGATGGTGCTAGACACGCCCAAAAGGCGGTGCTAGACACACCCCTCCAATGGTGCACCCCCTAATAAAATGTGCTGCGCACGCCTATGCTGGCGTGGGGTGTAGCACTGGGGTATCTAGTAAAAGGGTCACCATCAGGGAGGGGACTGCTTGACCACGAGGGGACCCGCATGGCAGTGGTGTGGATTGGAGCCCAGCGCAGGTGTAGAGGGACAGTGACTGCTGCATTGTGAATTTGGAGCTGGCTGCAAGTCAAATCGGAGCTCGCGGATCGTCAGCCAATCAGGAGCGGACTGCCAACCTGTGCCGAGAATGGTCATTTGTAGGGGCTGCAGGGGGAGCTGAAGGTGGGGGCCCTAACTATTTTGGACAATTAAATGTTGGCCCAATAATTTCTGATGGCAGCCTCGTCTTCCACCACTGGGGGGTTGGGAGGCATCTTTTAGCAGGAGAGTAGGTAAAGTTATTCTAATGGGAGCATATGGACAATAGGCAGGGGAAGAGTGTGGGGCTGCTAGATGCCCCTTACATAAAATAAATATGGTTTTAAAATTTTAATCATTTTAAATTGTTGTTAAACTGAAAATTTTAGCAATTTTTGGAAAAAGTGTTTCATGTTTCTTCTTGGCGATGTACCAGTGACACACAGCAGAGTGTTGTACCAGTGACACACAGCAGAGTGTTGTACCAGTGACACACAGCAGAGTGTTGTACCAGTGACACACAGCAGAGTGTTGTACCAGTGACACACAGCAGAGTGTTGTACCAGTGACACACAGCAGAGTGTTGTACCAGTGACACACAGCAGAGTGTTGTACCAGTGACACACAGCAGAGTGTTGTACCAGTGACACACAGCAGAGTGTTGTACCAGTGACACACAGCAGAGTGTTGTACCAGTGACACACAGCAGAGTGTTGTACCAGTGACACACAGCAGAGTGTTGTACCAGTGACACACAGCAGAGTGTTGTACCAGTGACACACAGCAGAGTGTTGTACCAGTGACACACAGCAGAGTGTTGTACCAGTGACACACAGCAGAGTGTTGTACCAGTGACACACAGCAGAGCTTGGGCTCCCATTACCCTGATGTAGCAGAGACTGATACCATCTCCTTAGGACAAAGGCTTAAAGGAGCAGACTCCTAGTATTATATGCAGTGACAGCTGTGCAGAAGAGCTTGCAATCCATGCAGGCCGTACTGCTGTATGAGACGAGTGTGACCCCCTCATCCTATTGTGTGCAGAGATAACACGATTTCCATGGCACAGTGTGTGACTTGTGTGTGTTTGTGTTGCACTTGCCTCCCTCCTCCTCTTCCCCAGTAGGAATAAGGCCCCTCCCACCCTGGCTCTGTGTGTCTCTGGCACGCATCGCTGGCAGCAGCAGCAGGAGGGCGCACACAGCTGGGTCTGAGCCCCGCACCGATCCCACAACAGCAGCACGAGCTCAGCCACGCACCGGCCACGGCGGAGTCAGGTGACACGGGTCAGTCCGGCCATGCAGCAGCAGGACACAACCGCAGTGCCAGAGCACACAGTGCCGCCGGCCGCCAGGACGCAGAGGCAGCAGATGGCTGAGCGGCTGAGGGAGCTGACCCAGACGCGGCTGCAGAAGATATGGATCCCGCATCCGCACAGCGACCGGCTGCAGCAGCGGAGAGGATGTGAGTGCGGGAACCTGCTGCTGCTGGCATGGGGGGCACAGTATGCCATAGCTAGGGGGCACAGAAGCCTGGCCCGGGGGCTCAGTGCCCACCTGTATGCCAGGGTCATGATAGGACTATAATAAGCCTGCAGTCACTGGTCACATTTTATTTGTTTATTGTTTAGCTTTTTATTTTATATTGATCAACCCCCCTCCCCCCAATCCATAAATGAGCACACCACCCTTACCCCACACCACTTACACCACACCACCCTTACCCCATCTCTACCCCTTTATAACTGTTCAGCTACCAGACCCCACAGGAGCCAATGTCTGACCCCATATACATTGTTTTGTTAGCTATAAGCTATATTGCTATCTGAGGGTTTGTTTTTGTGTATATGTCTGAGAGGATGTACTAAAAACAAAATGTGGCCAAATCTCCGAGAAGTGCAGTTTTTAGCGAGCTTTGGCCGCCTTCCCCTTATGTACCAAGCTCTGAAATTCAATACCTCCCCAGAGCCTGGACCCAGTGGCTTAGCGTTGCATTAATAGAAGTCTGTGGGCTTGTTTGGCTAATCTGCACACAGTGGGACCCAATTGCATTCCCTCCCAGTGTCCCACGCAGCCCGTGCGTCATCTGGCGTATGTGTAGAAGGACTCCTGGGTCATAAACTCTGGAGTCCTATCATCTCAAAGGGCCGCTGTTATCGGAAGAGCTGCCTTGTGGTTATCGCAGTTCTAGGGTGGTATTCAATTGTTTGAAGAGTCAGTTGGGTGTCTGTTTTTCTTATCTAATAGACCGGAAAAAAAGATACCCAACCGACTTTTCAAACATTTGAATTCCCCCCTAAGTGTCTATAGGTGTTATTCTGCTACGAACCTGATAAGTGACGGGATGTACTGCATCCGAAATGTGATGCATAGTACATACCATCCTATGTATTAGTATCCGGGCTGTAGGTCAACCACGCTTAAGCTGACAATGTCTAGGTCGACCACTATTGGTCGACATGTTCTGGGTCAATATGACAGAAGGTCGACATGAGTTTTTCCACATTTTTTTTTTCTTCATTTTAAAAAAAAAAACTTTTTTATGCTTTACGATCCACGTGGACTACGATTGGGAACGGTAACCTGTGCTCAGCGCCACAGTAGAGGAGTGAGGCACCTTGCCCGAAGTTCGCTCGCCATGCAGGGGGACACAGTGCACTAATTGGGGTTCTCAGTCACTCTATGGAGAAAACGACACAATTAAAAAAAAAAAAAAAAAAAAAAAAAAAAAAAGCTCATGTTGACCGTCTTTCACGTCGACCTAGAAACCATGTCGACCTACTTACTGTCAACCAATAGTGGTCAGCCCTATGATCCACACTTATACTGTAGATAGATAGATAGATAGATAGAATTATCTATCTATGAGAAATGTTCGTACATTGATATTTTAAAATGCAAATTATAGATGTTACTTCAGTGCTGATTGGTTGCCATGGGCAACTTCTCCACTGGCTCACTTCTCCTCTCTTATCACTGCTTAGTAAATGTACCCCTCTTTTCTCCAGGCTTAACACATCTGCCCCTATATTCATACAGTAGTTGCTACTCTGTCCACATGCCCTATATGTCATCAGCAAATGTAAACACAGAGGGATGTTCATGCTCTTAATTCTTCAAACACCCTCTAGTTTCATAACCTTGTTTGATTATTAACTTTCCCAGAGGGCAACATGTATTTTGCTGAAACCTTACGCATCCCTGTAATGTGCTTAATGCACATTACCCTTGATGACCAGAGTAACCTACTTTGAATAATTCATGACGTTATTCAGCACTGCAGATCTCATGGACAGAAGGCAAATCAATTCCTACACTCTGCCCATTGTGATGGTATCATTTGTCGCTTTAAAGTGTGATCATTTTATCTCTTAACGTCTGACCCTGAAGAGGACTCCCCATTGACAAATAAAATCCTGCAGTTGTTTTTGTACTCCAGCCATCAAGTACTTGCAGGCCTTGTTTTCTGGATTTCTTTAATCATGCCCAGGTTTGCTGGGTCAGTAATTATCCCAACTGTTTTCACAGACAGAAATCTGCCAAACATGGCCTGCTGGTGCTACTTGGAGAACTGGGGTTGTAAGCCACTGGCTTACTTATGGCCTGATTCATGAAGCAGATGGTAATGCAGCAGGAGGCATCTGTTGAAAAAAAACACGCCTCCTGACAGCATGTGCGATCCAATTGCTATGTCCGAAAACCCAGCGTTATTGGATCTCTATCGTTACCATCGATTGTGATGTTGGCAGCATCGGTCATATGAGTAAGCCGAAGCTTAGTCAGAATGACTGCTGGAACTACTCAGCCGGGGCTAGGAAAACTGCATTGGAAAATGCAGATTTTGGCCGTGGTACCTCCATGTTCTGGAACGCTGGTCAGCTCCACCTGCCCCCAAATGCTGGCAGCCCATCGGTCAGACTGCGGCTTAGGGGGCACTGCATGTGAGGACCCAGAGGACCTGTTCTGTACATGTGCAATCCACTCACCATCCGAGATGTACACAGTCCGGCCCTTGGGTCATGTTTAGTAGCTGGTGCCTCTGACCGTGTTCTCTTGAATATTATAATTTATATAATAATTACGGTCAAGTATTTGAGACACTTTGCAGAAATATTGATTTGTGGTTGCAGACCTTTATCTATTATGGGAATATAAAATTAATAAATGCAGTGTATGACTTCATCCTCTTTTCATTCTGCTCCAGTGAGTGTTGTATCTGGTCATACAAGAATTGATATGAACCTGAGAAGTTGTATGAGATAAGAAAACTGTATATGAATATTTTATTTATTTTATATTACAGCATCCATACCCCAGTTCACCAACTCTCCCACAATGATCATTATGGTTGGCCTGCCCGCACGTGGGAAGACTTACATCTCCAAGAAACTTACACGCTACCTCAACTGGATTGGAACCCCAACTAAAGGTGAGTGTTCCACCTGGAGACCAGAATGTAGGTTGCTATGAAATCTTATTATAGACTACCTCTGTTAGTACACCACGTCCCATCAGTTCTAACCAGTCAGTCGTGGAGTTTCTGAAACCTCACAAACTAAGATGGCCTAGAGCTAGAGGTTCTCAAAAACGGTACTCAAGGCACCCCAACAGTCCAGGTTTTAAGTTTATCCATGCTTGGCCACAGGTGACTTAATTAGCACATCAGTCAATTTGATTTAACCATCTGTGCTGAACCATGGATATACCGAAAACCTGGACCTTTGGGGTGCCTTGAGGACCACGTTTAAGAACCTCTGGCCTAGAGGATTAAGCTGCTAAGATTATGTTGCCAGGTGACAGAGGGATGCGCCGATGAGGCAGGTCTGGTATTGCTTCTTTAACATCTGATCTCTTTAATACTTCATCTCTTTAAAAATAAACTAAAATAATCTTTAAAAATAGAAAAATAGAAAAAATAGAAAAAATTACTGCGCCACTTGTGTTCATCAACGTTAGATGTAAATAAAAACAATATTTATCTGACACTCCCTAGAATTTTTAAAAAGGGCGTCTGCTTACCCCCTAACAGGGATGGCGGTTCCCTGTGTAAGAAATTTACATGTAGTTGGGGGGAGGGGGTTTAGCGACCAATGGTGTCTATAAGAATCACACTTTAGGTGTATATTTTCAAAGTAAAATACAATTTATTAGTGTGTACAATTTAAAAAATGACAAGAAACTTTTTCTAAAAAAACTTTTTCTAAAAAAATGACAATAAACTTTTTCTAAAAAAATGGGATAAAAACTATACATACAGAACTATAAAATACCAGTTAAAAGTGAATAAATAGTAAAAAAGGATTCCTTAACTTGGTATGTAGTCACTGCCAGATAGCCCAACGCGTTTCGTCCTTAAGACTTCATCAAGGGGTGTTGGCAGACTGGGACCAGGCATCTATTTATACCCATACTAATATGGTATCAATTATGACATCATTTCCTGTTGGTACCACATGGTATTTTGTGACAGACTAAGAATTCTTATTTTACACTAGTAAGTGATATAGTTTAATAGTACATAAGTTCCAGATGTTAGTTATTTGGTTTGGGAGCAAGTTTAGAGTCCAGAAAGCTGAATAAAACAGTTATAAGGTGCGCCAGTGCATTTTCCGCCCCACTTCCGGTTTCACGGCGTCGCGTCACTTCCGCCCCACTTCCGGTAACCGGACTGCGCATGTGCCGGCGGTTTCCAATGCTTGCAGTGTCCAGAGGGCTAAGTTCTATATTCACAGTTCTCTTGGCGGCGGCCATCTTTGTGGAGACTTTTCCTTCAGTCTCTCTATGCGGCGGCCATCTTAGTGGAGGGCAGCACTGCAGACATTTATAGTACTTTTTGACGTAGAAATAGAAAATAGATAGAAAAAAGGGGATTAGTGCATCTAAAAACGATGTCAATACAGTACTTTATATTTAGAGCATTATATGAACAAAAAGGGGGATATCAATAATTTCTAAAAGGACACTTACATACTTAAAAAAGAAGGAATATCATATATATAATAATAATAATATAATAAATAATAAATATGTGTGCATATAATTAAGGTAATTTATGCATATTGCATATTACAATGTGCAGATTTAGGGCAGTGCATTAAAAATGTTTTAAGCATATTACTAAGTTAAGTGAGTTTTAAAGGTGCAGATCTGGGCGGTGAGGGAAGGGATGGTATTCGGTGTGCATTGCTTTCGTGCTTTTTTTTATTTTTTATAAAAAACTGACATGCTCATGTAGGCTATTTTTAGTTAGTTTGTTTACAGTACCTGATATTCCCAGGTGGTCTCCCTGTTCTGGTACTGATCAGGCCCGACACTGCTTCGCTTCCAAGATCGGACGAGATTGGGCGTGTCCAGTGTGGTTTGACTGTAAGAATCACTTACCTTACATGTGTCAGTGTTATTTATATAACTTTGCACGTTACAGCGGATTTGTGGTGATGGTGGGTGGGTGGGCGGGGGGGGGGGGGAGGTGGGGGATGGGGGGGGGGGGGTGGTGGTAGGGGGTGGGGAGTGGGAGGAGGAGGGGGGGGGGGGGGGGGGGGAGGCCAATACGTTAAATGAGATGGTAAAGATCCGACCGTGTGGTCCTGATGCCAGGATTAAGATTACAGGAACGGCGCAATTTCATAGTAGTCGTTGAAACCCTTTGGATGAAGTGTCTGTAGTTGGAAGATCCAGTACATTTCTCTGCGTGATAGTCTGTTGGCCAAATCGCCACCTTTTTCTCCCAGTTTCACAAGTTCAATAGCTTTAAAAGTCAGTGCTTCTGGGTTTGAGTCATGTACTAAATTGAAATGTCTGGATACTGCATGCGTTTCTATTTTATTCTTAATGTTACGGACGTGTTCTTGGATTCTTATTTTGAGGGGTCTCTTAGTCTTTCCCACATATTGCTTTCCGCACCCACATTCTAAAAGGTAGATCACTGATTGGGTATTACAGTTTATGAAGTCTTTGATTTTGTAAGTTTCCCTTTTTTCAGTGTCCGTGAAAGTTTTTCTTACTGGATGTAAGTACCGGCAGATGTTGCACCTGCCGCACTTATAAGATCCAGTGCATTTCGGCATTCTTAGATCTTCTTTAATATCCTTACGTAACATGCTGGGTGCTAGTGTATCTTTAAGATTTTTTGATTTTCTGAAGATGATCTCGGGGCGAGGAGGTAGAATTTCTTTGAGTACGGGATCCATTAATAAGATTCCCCAATGGTTCTTGAGTGAGTCTCTAATGGTTTTTTCATGACGGTTATATGTGGTGATAAAGGAGACGGAGTCCTTTTTCGTTTCTTTGGTTTTATATTCTAGTAGTGTGGATCTCTCTAGAGCTTTTGCTTTAGTAGCTGCCTCTGTTATAATATTCACAGGGTACTCTTTGTCCTCGAATCTTTGTTTGTATTTCTCGATTTGGGCTTCGCATTCTTCCTGGTTAGTGCAGTTTCTTTTTATCCTGTTAAATTGGGAGAAGGGGATATTATTTTTCCATTTCTTTAAATGATTGCTTCTGTAGTGTAGATAGCTGTTCGTATCTACTTGCTTGATAAAGTTTTTTGTCTCGATTTTACTGCCCCTACCCATTAAAACCAGATCCAGAAATTCAATAGACTCTTGGTTGATCTTGGATGTAAAAACGAGATTCATATCATTGTTGCTCAGATGTTCCAGGAATTCATAAAATCTTTCTTCTGTTCCATCCCAGATGATTAAAATGTCATCTATATAGCGACGGTAAAAGATTAAATGTTCCTTAAAATCATGTTTGCCGTATATAAAATTCTTCTCCCAGCTGCCCATAAAAAGATTAGCGAAACTTGGTGCAAAAATTGTACCCATCGCGGTCCCACATCGTTGTAAATAAAAGTCTTCTAAAAATTTAAAATAATTGTGTTGAAGGATAAAAAACATGACATCACAGATAAAATCTTTATGGGAGGTTGTTAGTGTTGTATCATTCTCCAAGAAATCTCTGCATGCGGTTACACCTTTTTGGTGATCTATACAGGTGTACAGTGACTGAACATCTATTGTTGCCCACTTGAAGGTGTCCTTCCACACAAAATCTTTTAGGGAGTTCAATACGGAAGTGGTGTCCTTTAAAAATGATGGTAAATCTTTTACGAGGGGTTTTAGAAAGACATCTACATATTCTGACAAATTGGATGTAAGAGAGTCGATACCCGCCACAATGGGTCTTCCGGGCGGGTTTTCCAGATTTTTGTGGATCTTTGGCAGGAAATAAAAAATAGGGGTAATGGGGGTCTGATTTGAACAAAAATTGGAATTCTTCCTTCGTAAGAATGTCCGTACGTAGACCACGCACTAGTAATGTTCTCAGTTCTTCAATGAAAGCATTTTTAGGGTCATTGGATAATTTTATGTAGGAAGCGTTGTCTCCCAATAGTCTCTCTGCTTCTGTGATATACTTATCACGGTCCATTATGACCAGACCCCCCCCTTTGTCAGCCTGTTTTAAAACGATTTCCTTGTTTTTTTGTAGCTTTTTTAGTGCTTCTTTTTCTCTATTCGTGATGTTCTTCTCCTTTATTTTCTCTAGATCGGTGTCACATAGGTCCTTTTTCACCATTTCATAAAAAATATCGATGTTACTCCCTTTTGATTCTAATGGATAAAACTTAGAAGTGGGTTTTAAACCTGATTTTGATTGGGTTTCATAGTTACTAATAATAGCATTATCTTTCTTTAAAAAGTGTCTCTTCAGTGTGAGTTTTCTGATGAACTTGTTTAAGTCAATGAAGGTCTCAAATTTATTGAGACCTCCTGTGGGTGCGAATGTGAGACCTTTGTTGAGCAATGAGACTTCCGGTTTTGATAGTGCATGTTTTGAAAGGTTAAATATTCCTTTTTCATTTGTATCCGTCATTATAGTGCTCTTTTCTTGTTCTCTCTTCCTCCTACTGCCCCGTTTTCCTCTTCTTCTGTATATCTTCTTTTTAGTGGTGATGCCAGGCGAACGTCCTCTTTCAGGGAATTTCCTGTGGTTTCTTTTGGTCTTGTTCCTGTTCTCTGGGCTAAAAAAGCCTGGTCACTATTAGAGTTGAAACGTTGTAATGTTGTGAATCTGTTCTGTAACCTTACAGTTGGTGATGGTGATATTCCTTCTTGATTCCGTGATGGTCTTCTTTTTATTGGAACGGTTTTCCAATACTGTCTGTCTGTTCTGTTTATTTGCTGATTCATGGTTCCAAACCTACTCCAATTCTTTATCTTTCCTTGTTCGTAGTCTGTTTTGTCCCTTATAAATTTCTTTTCTTTATTCTTGGTGACTTCTCCTTCGATATGCTCCATTTCTCTATCGTCCTAAGTGGATGCTGGGGTTCCTGAAAGGACCATGGGGAATAGCGGCTCCGCAGGAGACAGGGCACAAAAAAGTAAAGCTTTTACCAGATCAGGTGGTGTGCACTGGCTCCTCCCCCCATGACCCTCCTCCAGACTCCAGTTAGATTTTGTGCCCGAACGAGAAGGGTGCAATCTAGGTGGCTCTCCTAAAGAGCTGCTTAGAGAAAGTTTAGCTTAGGTTTTTTACTTTACAGTGAGTCCTGCTGGCAACAGGATCACTGCAACGAGGGACTTAGGGGAGAAGTAGTGAACTCACCTGCGTGCAGAGTGGATTTGCTGCTTGGCTACTGGACACTAGCTCCAGAGGGACGATCACAGGTACAGCCTGGATGGTCACCGGAGCCGCGCCGCCGGCCCCCTTGCAGACGCTGAAGAGAGAAGAGGTCCAAAATCGGCGGCTGAAGACTCCTGAGTCTTCATAAAGGTAGCGCACAGCACTGCAGCTGTGCGCCATTTTCCTCTCAGCACACTTCACACAACAGTCACTGAGGGTGCAGAGCGCTGGGGGGGGCGCTCTGAGAGGCAAATAAAAACCTTATTAGAGGCAAAAAATACCTCACATATAGCCCACAGAGGCTATATGGAGATATTTAACCCCTGCCTAACTTCAAAAATAGCGGGAGACGAGCCCGCCGGAAAAGGGGCGGGGCCTATCTCCTCAGCACACAGCGCCATTTTCTCTCACAGAAAAGCTGGAGAGAAGGCTCCCAGGCTCTCCCCTGCACTGCACTACAGAAACAGGGTTAAAACAGAGAGGGGGGGCACTGATTTTGGCGATATTGTATATATATAAAAGATGCTATAAGGGAGAAACACTTATATAAGGTTGTCCCTATATGATTATAGCGTTTTTGGTGTGTGCTGGCAGACTCTCCCTCTGTCTCCCCAAAGGGCTAGTGGGTCCTGTCCTCTGTCAGAGCATTCCCGGTGTGTGTGCTATGTGTCGGTACGTGTGTGTCGACATGTATGAGGACGATGTTGGTGAGGAGGCGGAGAAATTGCCTGTAATGGTGATGTCACTCTCTAGGGAGTCGACACCGGAATGGATGGCTTATTTAGAGAATTACGTGAGAATGTCAACACGCTGCAAGGTCGGTTGACGACATGAGACGGCCGACAATCTATTAGGACCGGTCCAGGCGTCTCAGAAACACCGTCAGGGGTTTTAAAAACGCCCATTTACCTCAGTCGGTCGACACAGACACAGACACGGACACTGAATACAGTGTCGACGGTGAATAAACAAACGTATTTCTCATTAGGGCCACACGTTAAGGGCAATGAAGGAGGTGTTACGTGTTTCTGATACTACAAGTACCACAAGAAAGGGTATTATGTGGGAGTGAAAAAACTACCTGTAGTTTTTCCTGAATCAGATAAAATAAAATGAAGTGTGTGAGGATGCGTAGGGTTACCCCGATAGCAAATATTGGCGTTATACCCTTTCCCGCCAACGTTGGGAAACACCCCTTAGGGTGATAAGGCGCTCACACGCTTATCAAGTGGCGTTACCGTCTCCAGATACGGCCGCCCTCAAGGAGCCAGCTGATAGGAAGCTGGAAAAATATCCTAAAAAGTATATACACACATACGGTGGTTATACTGCGACCAGCGATCGCCATCAGCCTGGAGATGCAGTGCTGGGTTGGCTTGGTCGGATTCCCTGACTGAAAATATTTTATTCATGTAGAGCATTTAATAGGATGCATTCTATATATATGTATGTGAGATGCACAGAGGGATATTTGCTCTCTGGCATCAAGATAAGTGCGTTGTCCATATCTCCCAGAAGATGTCAGGGACACGACAGTGGTCAGGTGATACAGATCCCATACGGCAGATGGAAGTATTGCTGTATAAAGGGAAGGAGTTATTTGGGGGTCGGTCCATCGGACCTGGGGACCACAGCAACAGCTGGGAAATCCAACCTTTTTTACCCCAAGTTACATCTCAGCTAAAAAAGACACCGTCTTTTCAGCCTCAATCTTTCCTTTCCCATGAGGGCATGCAGGCAAAAGGCCAGTCATATCTGCCCAGACATAGAGGTAAGGGAAGTAGACTGCAGCAGGCAGCCCTTTCCCAGGAAAAGAAGCCCTCCACCGCGTCTGCCAAGTCCTCAGCATGACGCTGGGGCCGTGCAAGCGGACTCAAGGTGGGGGGGTAGTCTCAAGAGTCTCAGGGCGCAGTGGGATCACTCGCAAGTTGACCCCTAGATCGTACGAGTATTATCCCAGGGGTAAAGATTGGAGAGTCGAGACATCTTCTCCTCGCAGGTTCCTGAAGTCTGCTTTACCAACGGCTCCCTCCGACAGGGAGGCAGCATTGGAAACAATTCACAAGCTGTATATCCAGCAGGTGATAATCAAAGTACCCCTCCTACGACAAGGAAAAGGGTATTATTTTTCCACACTATATGGTGGTACTGAAGCCAGACGGCTTGGTGACACATAGTCTAAATCTAAAATGTTTTGAACACTTACATAAAAGGTTCAAATCGAGATAAAGTCACTCAGAGCAGTGATAGCGAACCGGAAAAAAGGGGACTATATGGTGTCCCTGGACATCAAGGATTACCTCCATGTCCAAATTTTGTCCTTCTCATCAAGGGTACCTCTGGTTCGTGGTACAGAACTGTCAATATCAGTTTCAGACGATGCCGTTTGAATTATCCACGGCACCCCGGGCCTTTTTACCAAGGTAATGGCCGAAAAGATGTTTCTTCAAAGAAAAAAGGCATCTAAATTATCCCTTACTTGCACGACCTAAAAAGGGCAAGTTCCAGAGAACAGTTGGAGGTCGGAAGAGCACTATCTAAAGTAGTTCTTCGACGGCACGACTGGATTCTAAATATTCCAAGAATCGCAGCTGTTTTCCGACGATACGTCTGCTGTTCCTAGGGATGATTCTGGACACGGTTCAGAAAAAGGTTTTTCTTCCCGAGGAAAAAGCCAAGGAGTTATCCGACCTGTCAGGAACCTCCTAAAACCAGGAAAGGTGTCTGTACATCAATGCACAAGAGTCCTGGGAAAAATGGTGGCTTTTTACGAAGCAATTCCATTCGGCAGATTCCATGCAAGAATTCTCCAAAGGGATCTGTTGGACAAATGGTCAGGGTCGCATCCTCAGATGCACCTGCGAATAACCCTGTCGCCAAGGACAAGGGTATATCTTCTGTGGTGGTTGCAAAAGGCTCATCTATTGGAGGGCCGCAGATTCGGCATACAGGATTTGATCCTGGTGACCACGGACGCCAGCCTGAGAGGCTGGGGAGCAGTCACACAAGGAAGAAACTTCCAGGGGGTATGGACGAACCTGGAAAAGTCTCTTCACATAAACATTCTGGTACTAAGAGCAATCTAAAATGCTCTAAGCCAGGCGGAACCACTCCTGCAAGGAAAACCGGTGTTGATTCAGTCGGACAACATCACGGCGGTCGCCCATGTACACAGACAGGGCGGCACAAGAAGCAGGAGTGCAATGGCAGAAGCTGCCAAGATTCTTCGCTGGGCGGAAAATCACGTAATAGCACTGTCAGCAGTGTTCTTCCCGGGCGTGGACAACTGGGAAGCAGACTTCCTCAGCAGACACGATATTCACCCGGGAGAGTGGGGTCTTCATCCAGAAGTCTTCCACATGCTAATAAACTGTTGGGAAAGACCAATGGTAGACATGATGGCGTCTCGCCTCAACAAGAAACTGGACAAGTATTGCGCCAGGTCAAGAGATCCACAGGCAATAGCTGTGGACGCACTGGTAACACCTTGGGTGTACAAATCAGTATATGTGTTTCCTCCTCTGCCTCTCATACCAAAGGTATTGAAGATTATACGGTGAAGAGGAGTAAGAACAATACTAGTGGCTCCGGATTGGCCAAGAAGGACTTGGTACCCGGAACTTCAAGAGTTGGTCACGGACGACCCGTGCCCTCTACTTCTGAGAAGGGACCTGCTACAACAGGGTCCCTGTCTCTTTCAAGACTTACCGCGGCTGCGTTTGACGGCATGGCGGTTGAACGCCAGATCCTAAAAGGGAAAGGCATTCCAGAAGAAGTCATTCCTACCTTGATTAAGGCAAGGAAGGAAGTCACCGCGAAACATTATCACCGCATTTGGCGAAAATATGTCGCGTGGTGCGAGGATCGGAGTGTTCCGACGGAGGAATTTCAACTGGGTCGTTTCCTACATTTCCTACAATCAGGATTGTCTATGGGTCTCAAATTGAGATCTATTAAGGTTCAAATTTCGGCCCTGTCAATATTCTTCCAAAAAGAATTGGCCTCAGTTCCTGAGGTACAGACTTTTGTTAAAGGAGTACTGCATATACAGCCTCCTGTGTTGCCTCCGGTGGCACCGTGGGATCTAAATGTAGTTTTAGATTTCCTCAAATCCCATTGGTTTGAACCATTGAAAAATGTGGATTTTAAATATCTCACATGGAAAGTGACTATGTTACTGGCCCTGGCTTCCGCCAGGAGAGTATCTGAATTGGCGGCTTTATCTTATAAAAGCCCTTATCTAATCTTCCATTCGGATAGGGCAGAACTGAGGACTCGTCCGCATTTTCTCCCTAAGGTGGTATCAGCGTTTCACCTGAACCAACCTATTGTGGTGCCTGCGGCCACTGGCGACTTGGAGGACTCCAAGTTGTTGGACGTTGTCAGAGCCTTAAAAATATACATTTCAAGGACGGCTGAAGTCAGAAAATCTGACTCGCTGTTGATACTATATGCACCCAACAAGTTGGGTGCCCCTGCTTCTAAGCAGACGATTGCTCGTTGGATTTGTAACACAATTCAACTTGCTCATTCTGTGGCAGGCCTGCCACAGCCTAAATCTGTTAAGGCCCATTCCACAAGGAAGGTGGGCTCATCTTGGGCGGCTGCCCGAGGGGTCTCGGCATTACAATTCTGCCGAGCAGCTACGTGGTCGGGGGAAAACACGTTTGTAAAATTCTACAAATTTGATACCCTGGCAAAAGAGGACTTGGAATTCTCTCATTCGGTGCTGCAGAGTCATCCGCACTCTCCCGCCCGTTTGGGAGCTTTGGTATAATCCCCATGGTCCTTTCAGGAACCCCAGCATCCACTTAGGACGATAGAGAAAATAAGAATTTACTTACCGATAATTCTATTTCTCGGAGTCCGTAGTGGATGCTGGGCGCCCATCCCAAGTGCGGATTATCTGCAATACTGTACATAGTTATTGTTAACAAATTCGGGTTATATTGTTAAGGAGCCATCTTTAAGAGGCTTTTTCTGTTATCATACTGTTAACTGGGTTTAGATCACAAGTTGTACGGTGTGATTGGTGTGGCTGGTATGAGTCTTACCCGGGATTCAAATTGCCTCCCTTATTGTGTACGCTCGTCCGGGCACAGTACCTAACTGGAGTCTGGAGGAGGGTCATGGGGGGAGGAGCCAGTGCACACCACCTGATCTGGTAAAAGCTTTACTTTTTTGTGCCCTGTCTCCTGCGGAGCCGCTATTCCCCATGGTCCTTTCAGGAACCCCAGCATCCACTACGGACTCCGAGAAATAGAATTATCGGTAAGTAAATTCTTATTTTTTTTATGAAGAACTTTTTCGTTAATTTTATAGTCCTCTTTATCTTTAAAAGGTTCCAGTTCAGTTTCTTTATGTTGGATACTCTTTTCTAATTCTGAGAGGGAGTTCTTCTTTTCCTCAATCAAGAGTTTCATGAGTTCAATGGAGCAATTATGTAATGTTTTATCCCATTTTTCCAAAAAAGCAGCGTCAAGAAGGAAAAGTCTCCACAAAGATGGCCGCCGCCAAGAGAACTGTGAATATAGAACTTAGCCCTCTGGACACTGCAAGCATTGGAAACCGCCGGCGCATGCGCAGTCCGGTTACCGGAAGTGGGGCGGAAGTGACGCGACGCCGTGAAACCGGAAGTGGGGCGGAAAATGCACTGGCGCACCTTATAACTGTTTTATTCAGCTTTCTGGACTCTAAACTTGCTCCCAAACCAAATAACTAACATCTGGAACTTATGTACTATTAAACTATATCACTTACTAGTGTAAAATAAGAATTCTTAGTCTGTCACAAAATACCATGTGGTACCAACAGGAAATGATGTCATAATTGATACCATATTAGTATGGGTATAAATAGATGCCTGGTCCCAGTCTGCCAACACCCCTTGATGAAGTCTTAAGGACGAAACGCGTTGGGCTATCTGGCAGTGACTACATACCAAGTTAAGGAATCCTTTTTTACTATTTATTCACTTTTAACTGGTATTTTATAGTTCTGTATGTATAGTTTTTATCCCATTTTTTTAGAAAAAGTTTATTGTCATTTTTTTAGAAAAAGTTTTTTTAGAAAAAGTTTCTTGTCATTTTTTAAATTGTACACACTAATAAATTGTATTTTACTTTGAAAATATACACCTAAAGTGTGATTCTTATAGACACCATTGGTCGCTAAACCCCCTCCCCCCAACTACATGTAAAATAATCTTTAGCAGAGAAATCCCTTTTGTAGCAGATGCAACATTAAAGGGCTTCTCTCTACATAACTACGTGCCAGTTATAATGCACAAATGCACTGACGTAAGATATCTGGAATAACTGTTATTGATCTATATTGACAACTATAACTGGATCTTAAATGTAGTACCGTTGACTATATTCCAAGGCGTTGAACTCTGCAGCCACGGTCTGTCTCTCTCCATGTATAGACCTAAATGAAGAGGATCAAATAAGAGTTTCGGTGTCCTGTTTACACTGCAGACGTTGCATTCTGTAGAAGGACCACATGAATGCACAATGTACCTCTGTTTCACACCTCTGCCAGATGTATTGATCCAGCAGCCGTAGGGGTTATCCAGCTAAAGTTTGGACTCCTTTTAAGGAACACTAACACTTTCACTTGTCTGAACTTTGCACTGCAGGCTGTTAGCTGTGCACGTGATTGTGTTTTTGTTGTGTATGAAAGCTGTAAAAATAAGAATTTACTCACCGGTAATTCTATTTCTCGTAGTCTGTAGTGGATGCTGGGTACTCCGTAAGGACCATGGGGTATAGACGGGCTCCGCAGGAGACTGGGCACTCTTAAAAGAAAGATTAGGTACTATATCTGGTGTGCACTGGCTCCTCCCTCTATGCCCCTCCTCCAGACCTCAGTTAGGGAAACTGTGCCCGGAAGAGCTGACATTACTAGCAAAGGATTTGGAATCCAGGGTAAGACTCATACCAGCCACACCAATCACACTGTACAACTCGTGATAACTATACCCAGTTAACAGTATGAACAATAACTGAGCCTCTCTCAACAGATGGCTCATACAATAACCCTTTAGTTAAGCAATAACTATATACATGTATTGCAGAGAGTCCGCACTTGGGACGGGCTCCCAGCATCCACTACGGACTACGAGAAATAGAATTACCGGTGAGTAAATTCTTATTTTCTCTGACGTCCTAGTGGATGCTGGGTACTCCGTAAGGACCATGGGGATTATACCAAAGCTCCTAAACGGGCGGGAGAGTGCGGATGACTCTGCAGCACCGAATGAGCAAACTCAAGGTCCTCCTCAGCCAGGGTATCAAACTTGTAGAATTTTGCAAAAGTGTTTGAACCCGACCAAGTAGCAGCTCGGCAAAGTTGTAAAGCCGAGACACCTCGGGCAGCCGCCCAAGAAGAGCCCACCTTCCTCGTGGAATGGGCTTTTACTGATTTAGGATGCGGCGGTCCAGCCGCAGAATGCGCAAGCTGAATGGTGCTACAGATCCAGCGAGCAATAGTCTGCTTTGAAGCAGGAGCACCCAGCTTGTTGGGTGCATGCAGGATAAATAGCGAGTCAGTTTTTCTGACTCTAGCCGTCCTGGAAACATAAAGTTTCAGGGCCCGGACTACGTCCAGCAACTTGGAATCCTCCAAGTCCCTAGTAGCCGCAGGCACCACAATAGGTTGGTTCAAATGAAACGATGATACCACCTTAGGGAGAAATTGGGGACGAGTCCTCCATTCTGCCCTTTCCATATGGAAGATCAGATATGGGCTTTTACATGACAAAGCCGCCAATTCTGACACACGCCTAGTCCAAGCTAAGGCCAAAAGCATGACCACTTTCCACGTGAGATATTTTAGCTCCACGGTCTTAAGTGGCTCAAACCAGTGGGATTTTAGGAATCCAACACACGTTAAGATCCCAAGGTGCCACTGGAGGCACAAAAGGGGCTGAATATGCAGCACCCCTGTAACAACGTCCAAACTTCAGGCAGTGAAGCCAGTTCTTTTTGAAAGAAAAAGGGATAGGGCCGAAATCTTGGCCTTTATGGATCCTAATTTTAGGCCCATAGTCACTCCTGACTGTAGGAAGTGCAGGAATCGACCCCCCTGGAATTCCTCTGTAGGGCCTTCCCGGCCACACACCAAGCAACCTATTTTCGCCATATACAGTGAAAAAGTCTTGCTGTCACGTCTTTCCTAGCCTTTATCAGCGTAGGAATAACTGCATCCGGAATGTCCTTTTCCGCTAGGATCCGGCGTTCAACCGCCATGCCGTCCAGCGCAGCCGCGGTAAATCTTGGATCAGATAGGGTCCCTGTTGCAACATGTCCTGACTGAGAGGCAGAGGCCATGGGTCCTCTGAGAGCATTTCTTGCAGTTCCGGGTACCGAGTCCTTCTTGGCCAATCCGGAGCAAAGAATATTGTTCACACTCCTCCGTTTATTACAATTCTCAGCCCTTGGGTCTGAGAGGAAGAGGAGGGAATATATAGACCGACTGGAACACCCACGGTGTTACTAGTGCGACCACAGCTATCGCCTGAGAGTCCCTTGACCCAGCGTAAAACCTTTTTTATCTTTTTATTGAGGTGGGACGCCATGTAGTCCACCTGAGGCAGTTTCCATCAATTTGCAAAACTGCGTGAAGACTTCCTGATGAAGTCACAACTTTCCCGGGTGGAGGTCGTGTCCACTCCCGGAATGAACACTGCTGACAGTGCGCTTACTTGATTCTCCGCCCAGCGAAGAATTCTGGTGGCTTCTACCCTCGCCACCCTGCTCCTTGTGCCGCCCTGGCGGTTTACATGAGCCTCTGCGGTCTGACTGGATCAGAACCGGTTGGTCGCGAAGCAGGAACTCCGCTTGACTTAGGGCGTTGTATATGGCCCTTAGTTCCAGGATATTGATGTGAAGGCAAGTCTGTTGGCTTGACCACAAACCTTGGAATTTTCTTCCCAGTGTAACTGCCCCCCACCCTCGGAGGCTTGCATCCGTGGTCACCAGGACCCAGCCCTGAATGCAGAATCTGCGGCCCTCGAGAAGGTGAGCACTCCGCAGCCACCACAGGAGAGACACCCTGGCCCTGGGGGATAGGGTGATTAACCGATGCATCTGAAGATGTGATCCGGACCACTTGTCCAGTAAGTTCCATTGTCCTTGCATGGAACCAGCCGAAGGGGATGGCCTCGTATGATGCCATCATCCTTCCCAGGACTCGAGTGCAGTGATGCACTGACACCTGTTTTGGTTTTCAATGGATTCCTGACCAGTGTCATGAGCTCCTGAGCTCTCTCTATCGGGAGATAAACCCTCTTCTGGTCTGTGTCTAGGATCATGCCTAGGCGAGGCAGATGAGCTGTAGGAACCAACTGCGACTTTGGAATATATAGAATCCAGTCGTGTTGCCGTTTCACTTCCAGAGAAGGTGATACGCTGTCCAGCAACTGCTCTCTTGATCTCGCTTTTATGAGGAGATCATCCAAGTATGTGATAATAGTGACACCTTGCTTCCGCAGGAGCACCATCATATCTGCCATTACCTTGGTGAAATTGGTAATGACAATCCCGTACCGCAATTCTGAGGTACGCCTGATGAGGTGGATAAATGGGGACACGAAGGTATGCATCCCTTATGTCCCGATTAATTTCAGGCATGCAATGACCGCTCTTAGCGATTCCATCTTGAACCTGAACCTTTTCAGGGTTATGTTCAGGGATTTTAATTCAATATGGGTCTAACCGAACCGTCTGGTTTCGGGATTATAACATGGTCGAATAATAACACCCTCTTGTTGAAGGAGGGGACCCTTGACCACCACCTGTTGAAGATACAATTTACGAATTGCAGTTAACACTGGCTCCCTCTCTTGGGGGGAAGCCCGCCGGGTCCTCGGTGAGGGGGCATCTTCTCACAGTCCAGCCTGTATCCCTGCGATACAATTTCTATTGCCCAGGGATCTAACAGGGAGTGAACCCACTTGTGGCTGAACTTACGAAGGCGTGTCCCCACCGGGCCTAGCTCCGCCTGTGGAGCCCCAGCGACATGCGGTGGATTTTTGTAGAGGCCGGGGAGGACTTCTGTTCCTGGGGACTAGCTGTGTTGTACAGCTTCTTTCCTCTGCCCCCGGCTCTGACAAGAAAGGACGCACCTCAGACTTTCTTGTTTCTTTATTCGAAAAGCTGCATTTAATAATGTCGTGCTTTCCTAGGCTGTGCAGGAATATAGGGCAACTAGCAGAATTACCAACTATAACTGTGGAAACCAGGCCCGAGAACCTTTCTCCACACAATCCTCAGCCTTCCATATGCCTCTTAAGTCTGCATCATCTGTCCAATGTATATTCTACAGGACACGTCAAGCAGAAATCGACATAGCTTTTGTCTCTAGGACCCAGTATACTCATGTCCCTTTGGGCATGCTTTATAATTATATATCTATCACTTAAGACAGCATATTAAAATATTTATATGCATACTAGGGTCTCAATCTCTGCTGATAAGGTACCTGTCCACGCTGCCACAGCGCTATAAACCCATGCCGACACAATCGCCGGTCTGGGTAGTATACTAGAATGTGCACACTATCTGCAGGATCCCTGAGAATAGCTCGTGCAAACAGGACACCCAAGGGAAAGATTCTCAACACATCCTGGCCCTAGTGGGGAAAGGATACAGCCTGAGAATTCTCTTGTGGGAAGCTGCCGTCTCTTGTCTGGAGATTCCCGCTCTTTTTTTCCTCATGAGAGGAGGGAAATTTACCTCAGCATTCTTCCCCTTAACATGTGTACTCTCGTGTCAGGGACAGATGAGTCATCAGTGATATGCAAATCATCTTTTATTCCAATAATCATATATTGAATATCTTTTAGCCCTCTTGGCTGTAACTTTGCATTATCGTAGTCGACAGTGGAGTTAAACTCCGTGTCGATACTTTGTTATTTTGGATAGTGAACATAGAGAGACTCTGAAGGACTTTGTGACATAGAGACAGACCAGGGTAGATTTCCTTTCTGTTCCCTAACCTTTTGTGCAATAATTTTACCTCAGCACTTACACATATCCAAACAGGTGTCGGCGTTGTTGACGGAGACACCCTCCCACACACATATCCGCTCTATCACCTCCTTAGAGGAGCCTTTTACCTCAGACATGTCGACACACGCGTACCAACACACCACACACACAGGGGATGCTCTATTTGAAGACCGTTCCCCCACCAGGCCCTTTGGAGAGACAGAGAGAGAGTATGCCAGCACACACCACAGCGCTATATAATACAGGGATGTACACTATACTGAGTGATTTTTCCCCTATAGCAGCTTATATACACAGTTTTTCGCCTAAATTTATGTGCCCCCCCCCTCTCTTTTTTACCCTTTGTGTACCAGGATACTGCAGGGGAGAGCCTGGGGAGCTTCCTTCCAGCTGAGCTGTGAAGAGAAAATGGCGCCGGTGTGCTGAGGAAGAAAGCCCGGCCCCCTCAGCGGCGGGCTTCTGTCCTTTTATGTACTTTAATGGCGGGGGTTAATGCACATATACAGTTTATCAGACTGTATTATGTGCTTTTCGCCAAGTAAGGTAATCTAATTGCTGCCCAGGGCGCCCCCCCCCTAGCGCCCTACACCCATCAGTGACCGGAGTGTGTGGTGTGCTAAGGGAGCAATGGCGCACAGCTGCAGTGCTGTGCGCTACTTTAATAAAGACCGGAGTCTTCAGCCGCCGATTTTCAACTTCTCTTCGTTCTTCTGGCTCTACAAGGGGGACAGCGGCGCGGCTCCGGGACCGGACGACCGAGGACTGGGCCTGTGTTCGATCCCTCTGGAGCTAATGGTGTCCAGTAGCCTTAGAAGCCCAAGCTAGCTGCAAGCAGGTAGGTTCGCTTCTCTCCCCTAAGTCCCAAGTAGCAGTGAGTCTGTTGCCAGCAGATCTCACTGAAAATAAAAAACCTAACAAATACTTTCTTTTCTAGGAAGCTCAGGAGAGCCCCCAGTGTGCAACCAGCTCTGGCCGGGCACAGATACTAACTGAGGTCTGGAGGAGGGGCATAGAGGGAGGAGCCAGTGCACACCAGATATAGTACCTAATCTTTCTTTTAAGCGTGCCCAGTCTCCTGCGGAGCCCGTCTATACCCCATGGTCCTTACGGAGTACCCAGCATCCACTAGGACGTCAGAGAAACTGGATTACTATAGTCCATAATTAGACCTCACGGAAATGCGATGTTTACTGTGGAGCCTTCAGTTTAACACGTGTTTTCTTGTATTCTGCTCAGTGTTTAACGTGGGGCAGTATCGCCGGGAGGCTGTGCAGATCTACAAAAACTATGAGTTCTTCCGGGCGGACAACCAGGAAGCCATGAAGATCCGAAAGTGAGTTTGCTGCTTCTGTAATGGAATGTTAGTAACTAATGATTGTTGTTCATACTTACATGACTCCTGTTAGTGGTCAGATCTAATTTATATAATGTGGTAACAAGAAATAAACCTTCACTCTGTAAAATGATTAATTGTACGTTTCAGACCTTGGAGAGAGATAAAGTGCCAGCCAATCAGCTCCTGACTGCCATGTTACAGGCTGTGTTTGAAAAATGACAGCAGCTGATAGGTTGGAAATGTATGCCTCTCCACTCTATCACACTCCAAGGCTCCTCTATCCCATGAAATGAAAATCCTGTAGTACAGGCATGTCAAACTCGTGGCCCTCCAGCTGTTGTGAAACTACAAGTCCCAGCAAGCTTTACCAGCTGATCGGTGAAAGGTATGCTGGGACTTGTAGTTTCACAACAGCTGTAGGTCCACGAGTTTGACATGCCTGCTCTATAGTAGGACCCCCATCTAGATTGATTGTGCCACTCACAATCCTGGAGTATTAATATTTGGTGTGCTAAAATAAAATAAAAAATATAACCAATGTTTTCCGTGTGTCTTGTAAATAATTCGTACGTAATATAGGCAATTGCATATTTAGTACTGTATGGCGAGGGTTCCCAACCACGTTCCTAAAGGCACATGAACAGTCCAGGTTTTAAGGATATCGTGCTCAAGCATGGATAATCCCTAAAACCTGGACTGTTCGTGTACCTTAAGGAACATGGTTGGGAAACATCGCTGTATGGAATTTCAAAGTTGATGAGTTTTGCTGGTGATTCATGTGCAGCTTTACCATGGAACAATTATTGTTCAGCCATTTGACTGCTGGGCATGGGGCGGCCATGTTTGAACTAAACAGTGTCCATGTTCTTTTACAGACAGTGTGCAATCCATGCCCTGATGGATGTCCACACTTATCTGTCACGGGAAGAGGGACACGTTGCTGTAAGTGGTTGGAAATGAAATTTGCAAAATTATCCTATTACCTGTTAATTATCAAGTGTTACTATAGACTCTTTTTTTTTTTTTTTTTGTCCACGTGCAGTCTAGCCATTTGATAACTGCACTGAGGCATGAGGCACAAAGTGCCTCAAAATGATTTCCTCAATAGGAGTAGACATGTACATTTTAAGAACTGGTATATTAAGTAACAGGGGAAGGGGCAAATGTATTAAGCCTTGGAGAGTGATAAAGTGGAGAGAGATAAACTACCAACCAATCCGCTCCTGTCATTTTTTTAAACGCAGCCTGTAACACGGCAGTTAGGAGCTGATTGGCTGGTACTTTATCACCGTCCAAGGCTTAGTACATATCCCCCTGTGGGGCAAATTTAAATACGAGTGATATTCTTGTGATCACTTGTTATGAATGATAAATGGTGCCCCAGCCAATCAGCTCCTAACTGTCATGTGCTTGAAAAATGACAGGAGCTGATTGGCTGGAGCTCCATTTATCATTTGTAAAGATGGATATCAAGAATATCACTTGTTGTTAAATCTGCCCCTATATGTGCAATATATTCATGACTTTTTTTTTTGTTTTTTTTGTTAATACTTTCCTTGTACATTATACAAGTGACATAAATAGTTTTTCCTATTGGCCGCGCTGTTCTTTTCATATTGCATTTAGAAAAGTGTGACAAGGCACCAGGCACGCAGAGTATTGTGTGGACTCCTTGCAATATGTTTTACAACCTGCCCTATAGTCGGTGTCTTCTAAGCTTTTGCTTGTGGGGAGCCTAAAAAAAAAAAAGAAGTTTTTTTTAATATGAACTGTTAACTCTATATCAGTGCTTGTCAATTTTTTGTTAAATCTAGGAGCCAGGATAAACGTGTAGGAGACAGAATACTGACCCCCCTCAAAAACACTTCTGAAACCCACCCCCCATGCAGCCACATTACTGAGTAGCTACCCCCCTCCCCCCAGGGAAACCAACCCCCATGGCCACACAACTAAGTGTGCACCTCCAGGCAAATCGTCCCTCTGCAGCCACAATGCTGTGCAGCTAACCCCTGGGCAAATAACAACCTTCCCCCCACGGCCACAATAATGAGCAGCTTACACCCCCCCCCCCCCCCCCCAGGCAACCAACTCCCACGGTCATACAGCTAAGGGGGTACTCCCAGGAAGACCACCCCTCCGCAGCCACCCCACTAGGCAAACAATACCCCCCAAATACCCCCTCCTAAGCCGCAATCAACGGCCACACATAGACCCTCATATCTGAGAGCTCTATGCAGCCGCAATTTGGAGACAGCAGACAGCGCAGGCTGGAACGGACAGGCACAAGTCAGGTTGGGATGGACAGGCACCGCATTCAGCGCAGGCCAGGACGGACACTCAGCACATGCATTTCTGTGCATGAAATGGGGATCTGATTCCTCCCTCAACAATCTGGTAGCCAAGCATTAAAATCTAGGGGCCATGGTGACCTGGTCCCTGGGATTTGCTGAGCCCTGATCTATATAATCCGCTTTAGGGGGAGATTCAAATGTTTGAAAAGTGGGTTGCATGTCTGTTTTTTTCCTATCTGATAGACAGGAAAAAACAGACACCCAACTGACTTTTCAAACATTTGAATCTCCCCCTTAGAGTTGTTAAAAAAATTTTTGAATACGATCTCCCTGCTCCATCTGTAAGCGCCTCTAACATCCTTAGGACCTGATCACTATAGGATCTCATGCAGGTCAAATTGCTGATTCATATACTGGGGCAGTGATGTCGGTGAATCGGCCAACTGCACGCCATGCATTTCTGTACAGCATGCACGCAATGATGTCACTCAGTCTCCGCCTGCTTATAGAATCGCAAATTGTATTCTAGCAGCCTGAGAGAAAGTTTGGTGAAGTATATGTACCTGGTGAATGAATATTTTATAAAGCTCAATAATACATGGCTTTTACTAAATATTAATGTCGGTTCATGGATTTAGTTGCTCTTTTGAACTATCTTGGCTCCTCTAAACCCTGTAAATCTGGCTGCGCAGTTCTCCAAAGCTAAAATAAACAGCGCTAAAGATGCGCAGTGTTAAAATAAAAAGCTGCAAGTACACCGATCATCAATCTTTAGGAACCCATTTATCAACGAGTGATAAAACTCATTGTGAATGATAAATTGTGCTACAGCCAATAGGCTCCCAACTATCGTGTGTTTGAAAAATGACAGTTAGGAGTATGATTGGCTGGAGCACCGTTTATCATTCACAACGAGTTTTATCACTCGTTGATAAATAAGCCCCATACATGCGAGTATAAAACGGTTTGTTAAAACAGCTGGACGCGGCTGCACAGGAATATCAGTCACTTCTGAGAAGTCATTTTAAGGTCATTATTCAACTGAATTCCATTAAACCACTACACGTTGAAAATTAGTGCGCCCTCCGTGTGTGTGTGTGTATTTATTAGACCCCTCTCTAGTTGTCTTTTATAAGTTGCCTGGATCATGTGGAGCCCAACAGTGTCTTTTCTGTGCTTCATACAGAGTATCTGTATTTCTTTTTCATCCACTAGGGGTCACTGGAGTACTCTTGGGATATGGACGGCTTCCGCAGGAACAGGGCACTGAATATTTAAATTTAGAACTCTCCACCCCTCAATATCCCAGAGTACCTCAGTACTTAGTGTTTTTTCTGTGCTCGACGTAGCAACAAGGCTTGTGTGGAGCTCCCACACTTCTTTTGAATATATTTTTATTTTATTTTTGATTTTTCTTTTTCACTTTATCCACATCCCTTCCCCCCTTCCAAAAGGCGAGGGTCCGGGATAGTGGAAGCTGCTACAAGCGGCTGTGGCGTGTCGGTCCTCACTAAAAGAGCACCCTCACAGCCAAGTGCAGACTACCTGCAGAAAAGGCTGGACGGAGCTTGCAGAGAAGTCCCGTCCTAGCCCTCACCACAGGCGTCCAGGTATGTTGGGGGACGGGGCGGTCAGCTCACGCTGCCGCTCCGCTGTGTGGGGACACTGTACTGTGAAGCGCCGCCCGCCGCCGCTGATTGGTGTTGTGAGCGGATGCCGAAGCCGCTCAGTCCCGCCCGCTCAGAGCCGCGCCGGCCGCACTTTCTTTAATCCATAGATGCCGCTTCACGCCTCTATGGAGCACGCTCCCTGGCTCCCGCTCCCCGGCTCCCTCTAGACGCGCCCCGGTTACTTGTAAGTTCCCCCGGCTCCGTGTACTAGACAGCGGTACACGGAGCAAAGGGGGGGGGGGGGGGAGAAGTCTCACAGCACACGCAGCTACACGGGGGGGGAGTACCCATAGCAGCAGCAGCAGTATACAAGGCTGCATAGGTTATAAGAAAGCATAGCCTTTACTACAGGGGTGGGGAACCTTTTTTCTACCGAGGGCCATTTGGATATTTATAAAATCCTTCGGGGGCCATACAAGTCTGCCCCCTCGCGCGCCAAAAAAATGGGTGTGGCCAGTTAAAATGGGACGTGATACACATATGCCCCCAATAGTGCCAGATCCACAATTGCCCCCACAGTGCCAGGTATACAAATGCCCTTCACAGTGCCAGGTATACAAATGCCCCTCACAGTGCCAGGTATACAGATGCCCTCACAGTGCCAGGTATACAAATGCCCCCACAGTGCCAGGTATACAAATGCCCCTCACAGTGCCAGGTATACAAATGCCATTCACAGTGCCAGGTATACAAATGCCCCTCACAGTGCCAGGTATACAGATGCCCCCACAGTGCCAGGTATACAGATGCCCCTCACAGTGCCAGGTATACAGATGCCCCTCACAGTGCCAGGTATACAGATGCCCCTCACAGTGCCAGGTATACAGATGCCCCTCACAGTGCCAGGTATACAAATGCCCCTCACAGTGCCAGGTATACAGATGCCCCTCACAGTGCCAGGTATACAGATGCCCCTCACAGTGCCAGGTATACAGATGCCCCTCACAGTGCCGGGTATACAGATGCCCCTCACAGTGCCGGGTATACAGATGCCCCTCACAGTGCCGGGTATACAGATGCCCCCACAGTGCCAGGTATACAGATGCCCCTCACAGTGCCAGGTATACAGATGCCCCCACAGTGCCGGGTATACAGATGCCCCTCACAGTGCCGGGTATACAGATGCCCCCACAGTGCCAGGTATACAGATGCCCCCACAGTGCCAGGTATACAGATGCCCCCACAGTGCCAGGTATACAGATGCCCCCCCGTCCCGCTTACCGCTCCTTTCAACGGGGACACGGAGGAGAGCGCGGCTATGTTGGGCGGCGGCGTGTAAGACTTGAAACCAGCCGCCGGTTCGAGAGCCAATCAGAGCTCGCCGACCGGCAGCCGCCGCTCCTGATTGGTTGCCGGTCCGCGAGCTCTGATTGGCCCACGAACCGGCGGCTAGTTTAAAGTCCTACACGCCACCGCCCGACAATAGCCGCGCTCTCCTCCGTGTGGTGACAGCTGAGACACGCTGCCGCCGGACTGTTCGGAGGAGCGGGTGGGCCAGACCAAACGGCTTTGCGGGCCTTATACGGCCCGCGGGCCGGAGGTTCCCCACCCCTGCTTTACTAGGTGCTTCATCGCGCCCTACGGGCGCTCTTCACACTGTCGCAAGGGGCTACGCCTCCTTAACCCTTGCATGCCTTTCTGGGGTTCAATATTTGTATTATATGGAGCATTACCTGCACTCCTTTGTTAGTGGTTAAATATTGCACAATGAAAGGGCGTGCGATGGTGAAGGAGGCGCAGGCCCTTGCGACGGCATGAACAGCACCTGCAGGGCACAATGTACAGAATGTAGCGGGTGCGGGGGGGACTGCGGATGGGGGAGGGTGTCTGTAGATGCTGCGGGTGGAGGGGGGGGCAGATGCGGGGGGGGCCCGGATGGGGAAGGGTCGGGAGGTGCTGCGGGTGGGGGAGTGGCAGAGGAGTGGGGGCTGCAGATGGGGGAGGGGTCCGGAAGCACTGCAGGTGGGGGAGGGGCAGGGGTGCCACGGATGGGGGAGGGGCGGGTGCGGGGATGTTGCGGATGGGTGCAGGGTTCCGGAGGTGCTGTGGGATGGGAAGGGGCGGGGGTGCCAGGGGTGGGGTAGGGGGTCCGTAGGCGCCGCGGGTGGTGCGGCGGATGGGGAAGGGGGTCTAGAGGCGCTGCAGGTGGTGGAGGGGCAGGTGCGGGGGTGCCGTGGGTGGGGGAGGGAGGACCACGGATGGAGGAGGGTGTCTGCAGATGCTGCAGGTGGAGGGGGGGCAGGTGGTGGAGACATATATATGGGGGGTGGATGCTGGAGGGGGTCTGGAGGTGCTGTGGGTGGTGGAGGGGCGGGGGAGTGGGAGCCGCGGGTGGTGTAGGGGGTCTGGAGGCACAGCGTGTGGGGGAGGGGTGGAGTGCCGCATGTGGTGGAGGGGAAGGTGCGGAGATGTGGTGCATTGGGGAGGGGTCTGGAGGCGCTGCGGGTACTGTACCTGCCAAAAAGGTAGTTGGAGGGTATGCAGTAACAGGGTCAGAACAGGGGTGACGGGGCAAGGACAGGGGCGACGGGGCCGTGACAGAAATTTCATGTAAGTGTCAGACCATTCAGTATTGTTCAGCTATATCCCCTACTATAGAAGAGAGGACAGTGTTTAAAGATACCCTTATGTGCATTCGTGAAAGGAATAAAATGTAAGTTCCTTTCTAATGAAGCAAAGAACACGGATTGTATTCTCCTGATAAGGATCATACACACTCCTCCTTCTTAGTGGGTGTTATACTAAAGTCCAAATTGTAAGATCCATATTCTGGACAGCGCTAGTTTCAGACCGTTTGTTTTTCTTCGGGGCCAGGACAGAAATGACAAAGACAGGACAGGGGTGACGGGGCCAGGACAGGGGTGACGGGGCCAGGACAGGGGTGACGGGGCCAGGATAGGGTTGACAGGGCAAGCACAGGGGTGACAGGGCCAGGATAGGGGTGACAGGGCCAGGATAAGGGTGACAGGGCAAGGCCAGGGGTGACAGGGACATGACAGAACACAGGGCACGGGAGAGATTGGTATTAGGGACAAAACAGTGGTGACAGTGACAGACAGATGTGTCTTACCGGAGTCACTGCTGCTGGCTGCTGCTGTTCCACTCCAACCTGTTGGGATCTGCTGCTGGTGGAGACTTGACATGGCTGACTCTCTCAGGCTGGAGTCCTGCTTCCTCTGCCCGCCCGCATCCCCCCCCCCCCCTCCCCCTCCCCACTCCTCAGTCACACACCGCAGACCTCGCGCGGCTGCCGGGCACTGTGGTAAGGGAAGACTGGGAGTGACTGGTTAGCCCCCAGGAGACGCTGCGGCTGGAGGGAGGAGGGGGTCGGAGCCTGCAAGCAGCGCAGACTTCTGCAGTGCTGCCCGCCAGCTAAAGTGTGTGAAGGAGCTGGGCGCACCTCACTGCGGGTGGCAGCGCTGCAGCTAGCGGTGGGGTTGCCGGGGCTGGAGATAACAGAGGCAGTACGGAACCTGCACAGCGGCAGGTGCCCCACAAAACTGCAGCTAAGAAGTGTGGAGTGTGCCAGAAAGTGACCCTCCTCCGCGCCAGAGAGACCCTGCTGAGTTTGCTGATGTGGGGGGTCAAGCACACAGTGAGCCGGTGCCCGTCTGTCTGTACGGCATACCCCCTCACACACCCCCATACCTCCAACTGTCCCGATTTTTTCGCGGGACAGTCCCTTTTTTTGGGGCTGTCCCACCTGCGTGGCGCAGTGTCCCGTGGTGGTGGTGGGGGGGCGGCAGTTGGGAAGCTCCTGTACTCGCTGTTCTGCTTAGCAGAGCAGCGGTGAATAGACGCCTATTATAGACATCTATTTAGTGGAGGGAGAAGGGGCATCAGGGGGTACGGATTAAGGGGGGGTCCGTCAGCAGAGCCTCCCTGCTTTCTTCTGCCTGTGCGGGTGTGTAGGGGGGAGTGGCCACCCCTCTGGATTTACCCGTAGCTGAGGGGCCAAAATCCCATAAAAAAAAAAAAATCCTGGAATTTGCATAAGGGGCGTGGCCACGCGTCCCGCGATTAGGCCACGCCCCAAACCCACAGCAGGCACAGCAATGAGATAGGGCCCCCATGTCTCAAGTGCCCTGGGCCCGCCGGACTCATAATCCGCCCCTGGGGGCATGCCAGCAGCTCACAGAGCGCTGGGCATGCCCCCTCACTGATGAAAACGGGGGCTCGCGATCGGGGGTCATCCAGCAAAGCCACCCCCCCTTTTTGCCGCGCGTGTGTCCCTTCTTCTGCCTGAAGAAAGCTGGGAGGTATGCACCCCTGTCTACCTGAAGAAAGCTGGGAGGTATGCACCCCTGCCTGTGCCATGCCCATACCATCTGTTTCTGCTCGATTTGTCCAGATCTGTGACTCATTTGACTAACTCCGCCCAGTGTTGTGACTCTGCCCAGCGTTAGCAAATGAGGCACAAAGTCACAGATCTGGGCTATTATATAGGAGATTAACAGACCTTGTTATTAAACAGACTATTCCCAGGTTATATATGTGTTTCACAAAATTATAACCTGTACTGTGATTATAACTGTAAGCATGGCATGGGGGCCATTTTAACCATGCTTCCTGTTCTTCCTGTTGTGATTCCAGAACGTTCCTGTCCTACATCTCTACTCCACCGGAGGCGCAGGGGTGTTAGTGGGAATTTGGGATCACATTTCATATAGGACTGGCCACGTGTACTGCACTTGGCCAGATATATATATATATATATACATATATATATATATATATATATATATATATATATATATATATATATATATATATATATATATATACACACACACCTTAGTACTATTTTACTGAGTCGTGCAAGTTGTCTGTTTTTGTGTATTGTATTGTCTGTCTGCATAATGAGTAAGGCACCAGCAAAAACTAAAAAGCAGTTTCACTGCAAGGTCAGTGTGTTACCGGATGGATCTACCACATGTACAGTACGTTTTGTGAATTCAGCTATGAATACAATTTCCGCTCCGGTTTCAAAGCCGGTGTCATTACCGGACCCTCCATGGGCTATGCTAACAGATGTCATGGCTGGGTTGCAATCAGAATTGGCCGCCGCTCGACAAGAGCGGGAAGCGGCAAGATCTGAGTCTCGGGTGAGTCCGCCAGAACTACCGGAGGGGTCTCAACCTTGCCAAAGGTCCAAGTCCATTTTGGGTAGACGGGATAAATTTCATTTGTCTTATGATTTACCAGTTTCTGCTATGTTGCATTCTGACGATTCTATGCCAGACCTCACTGCGCCTGATGAGGGGGAGGAGGGCGAAGTGGACCAGCAGTCAGATAGTGATGATTTTAACAGCCCAGGCATTGATAATCTCATCAGAGCGGTGCGTCAGTCTCTGAAGTTTACAGAAACTGAGGAGCCTCTGACAAATGATGAAGTCGTCTTTACTAAACTACAGAGATCTCCAATGTGTTTTCCTGTTTCGGAATCTCTTAATAAGATGTTAGTAGAAACACGAAAGAATCCAGATAAACGGTTTTCTATCCCTCGCAGATTTAAGTCTAGTTACCCGTTTCCAGAGTCTGTGACATGTACATTGGAGAATCCGCCAATGGTGGATTCGTCTGTGTCAAAATTTACAAAGAAATTAACCATACCAGTACCAACTGCTACTACGCTTAAAGACCCTTCAGACCGTAAAATAGAAACTATGCCATGTATATAGCAGCAGGAGTGCTGCTTAGACCTGGGTTGGTTGGCATTTGGGTCACTAAGGCGCTAATGGTATGGATAACAGAACTCAAGTCTGCCCTACATGACGATCACCTTATACTTCTCGCTGATCAAATCTGTGAAGCTGCTGAGTATCTATGTACAGCTTCTACGGACGTCTGTCAGCTCACTTCTCGCCTTTCATCGTCGCTAGTTACGGCACGACGAGCACTCTGGCTGCGGTCTTGGCAAGCGGAGGCAGAGGTTAAGAGAGGTATAGAGGCGTTGCCTTACGGTGGCGAGAAGTTGTTTGGTCCTGAATTGGACAAATGGATTTCTGAGGCCATGGGAGGGAAGTCTGTTTTCCTACCATTGCCTCCAACGGTACCTAGATTGAAATACTCTGGCCCGGCGTTCAAATCCTTTAGACCTCAGCCCTTTCGAGGCCGTGGTAGAGGAACAGCCACGCCTGGTAGACGAGATCGAGGACGTGGTTTCCTACAAACCAACACCAGTCGTCAGGACGCTAAGGTCACTGACAAGCCAGTGGCATGACAGGCTTCCAGCCTATCTCGGATCTCCAATTGTGGGAGCACGCCTTCAGACATTCCATTTGGCGTGGTTCCAGACATCCACAGATGGGTGGATCCGCAATATAGTATTAAAAGGTTACAAAATAGAGTTCGACTGTCTTCCGCCACTGCGGTTTTTCCAGAAAGGACTGCCTCTCTCGGACGACAAGAGGGCAGTTCTGCAAATTTTCATTCAGTCCCTGCTGGATTCAGCAGTTTTGATTCAGGTCCCTGTACAACAACAAGGTCAGGGTTATTATTCCAGTCTGTTTGTGGTACCAAAGCCGGATGGCTCCGTCAGGCCAATATTTAACTTAAAGGGTCTCAATCAGTACGTCACTTACTACAGATTCAAGATGGAATCTCTGCGGTCAGTAATTGTAGGTTTAGAGCCACAGGAATTCATGATTGTGCTAGATCTCAAGGATGCGTACTTACACATTCCGATTTGGCCACCTCATCAGAGGTTCTTGCGTTTTGCAATACGGCAGAACCATTACCGGTTTCAGGCTCTACCGTTTGGCCTCTTGTCAGCGCCTCGGGTATTCACCAAAGTGATGTCTGTGATGATAGCTCATCTCAGATCCCTAGGAGTGACAATAGTCTCGTACTTGGACGATCTGCTCATCAAAGCTCCGTCTCAACAGATGCTCCTCCAACATGCGTTGCTAACGTATAATGTACTGGTTCACCACGATTGGATTGTTAACTTCAAGAAATCACATCTAATTCCGTCTCAACGACTTCAATTCCTAGGTATGATTCTCGATACAGTAAATCAAAGAATTTACCTACCAGAACAGAAAGTACAGATTATTCGTCATCTGGTACAATTAGTGCTCAAGCCACGCACAGTCTCGGTACATTTGTGCATTCGCCCTTTTAGGCACAATGGTGGCGGCTTTCGTAGCGCTTCAGTTCGGAAGATTTCACTCACGTCCTTTTCAACTGGATGTGCTCGCACAGTGGTCAGGCTCGCATCTGCAGATTCACCACAGGGTGAGGTTGTCGCCACGGGCAAGGGTATCTCTACTCTGGTGGCTCAAAGTACACAATCTAACCGCAGGGAAACGGTTTGGCGCCTGGAATTGGATAATTCTAACGACGGACTCGAGTCTCAGAGGTTGGGGAGCTGTAGTTCAAAATGGTCAGCTCCAGGGTCTCTGGGCGGATCACGAAAGATTGCTGTCTATAAATGTCCTGGAACTCCGTGCAATTTACAATGCGCTACGACAAGCAGTACAAATGCTTCGGTCTCAGACTGTCCAGGTGCAGTCAGACAATGCAACGGCGGTCGCGTACATTAACAAACAAGGAGGAACGAGAAGCCGCATGGCAATGCGGGAAGTAGCTTGAATCCTCAATTGGAGCATCACCAAGTGATATTGTCGGCAGTGTTCATTCCGGGAGTGGACAATTGGGAGGCGGATTATCTCAGCCGTCGGGATTTTCATCCAGGAGAATGGGCATTAAATCCAGAAGTTTTTCACATGTTGGTCCAGAGGTGGGGTTACCCTCAAGTGGACCTGAAGGCATCTCGCCACAATCACCAAACGCCCCAGTATGTGTCCAGAACGCGAGATCCAAAGGCAGTGGCGGTGGATGCTCTCACAATCGCGTGGCCGTACAGCCTCGTATATCTGTTTCCACCGTTTCCGCTGCTCCCTCTGTTGCTAAAACGGATCAAGAGAGAGTCCGCCACAGTCATACTAGTGGCGCCTCATTGGCCTCGGAGAGCTTGGTTCTCGGATCTCTGCGGACTACTTGCAGACGATCCTTGGCCGCTCCCACTATGTCCGGACCTGTTACAACAGGGTCCGTTTCTTTACCCCGATTTAGCGCGGCTGCGTTTGACGGGGTGGCTGTTAAGACCGCCCTCTTAAGAAGAGAGGGCATTCCAGAATCGGTTATACCAACCATGTTACGAGCTAGGAAGCCAGTTACAGCAGCTCATTATTACAGAATTTGGCGTGCCTATATAGGTTGGTGTGAAGCTCGGAAGTTTCCGACATCATCTTTCAAGTTATCCCGTCTTTTGTTATTTCTACAGACGGGGTTAGATGGAGGACTGCGTTTATCAACACTAAAAGTACAGGTATCTGCTTTGTCAATTTACTTTCAAAGACGATTGGCTCTATTGCCGTCGGTACACACCTTTCAGCAAGGTGTCCTCAGAGTACAGCCTCCATTCATTCCACCTACAGCACCATGGGACTTGAATCTGGTTTTGGATTTCTTATAGTCTTCATATTTTGAACCCTTACAACAAGTGGATATTAAGTTTCTCACTTGGAAAACAATTTTTCTCCTAGCCTTAGCTTCGGCAAGGCGTGTTTCAGATTTGGGTGCCTTGTCATACAAGCCACCGTATTTGGTGTTTCATGATGACAGAGCGGAACTTCGGACGAATCCCACTTTCTTGCCAAAGGTAGTGTCATCTTTTCACATCAATCAACCAATAGTAGTTCCTGTGTTAACAGAAGATTCTGGAACTTTGGATGTGGTACGCGCACTACGCGTTTATGTATCCCGAATGTCTACAGTTCGTAAGACGGATACGTTGTTTGTTCTCTCTGATGCTGCCAAGATGGGTTGGCCAGCTTCTAAGCAGACCTTATCTAGATGGATTAAACTGACCATACGTCAAGCTTACCTTCATGCTAGGTTACAGCCGCCTACATCAGTAACAGCTCATTCCACACGTTCTGTGGGAACTTCATGGGCAGCTGGTCGCGGGGCTTCTACGACGCAGCTTTGCCGTGCGGCTACATGGTCATCAGTGCACACGTTTGTGCGCTTTTACAAGTTTGATACGTTTGCGGCATCAGCATCTAGCTTTGGCCGCCTAGTGTTACAGGTGCCAAACAGCTCTCCCGCCCACGGGGAAAGCTTTGGTACGTCCCAAGAATACTCTAGTGACCCCTAGTGGATGAAAAAGAAAATAGGATTTTGGTACTTACCAGGTAAATCCTTTTCTTTGAATCCATAGCTGGCACTGGAAGCCCACCCAGAGTAGTTTTACCTGGTTTGTGGTAAGTTCAGGGGTACTTATGGTAACACACTCTCACCGACTGGTTCAAATTATCAAGTTCTATCGGTTATGGTGTCAACTGTTTAGTTGTCAGTAACGTTATGTGTCAACTTTATTGTTGTCCGTTATGTTCTATGTAATTCTCCATTGTCAACCTCTCTATAGCTCCTGTTCGGCTCAGTAAAAAACACTGAGGTACTCTGGGATATGGAGGGGTGGAGAATTCTAAATGTAAATATTCAGTGCCCTGTTCCTGCGGAAGCCGTCCATATCCCAAGAGTACTCCAGTGACCCCTATGGATTCAAAGAAAAGGATTTACCTGGTAAGTACCAAAATCCTATTTTTACCCTGATGTGCACAGGTGGATACATATGAGACGGTAATCTCATTGGCTATTGGCCCTCATTCCGAGTTGTTCGCTCGCTAGCTGCTTTTAGCAGCTTTGCACACGCTAAGCCGCTGCCCTCTGGGAGTGAATCTTAGCTTAGCAGAATTGCGAACGAAAGATTAGCAGAATTGCGAATAGAAATTTCTTAGCAGTTTCTCACAAACGTCACAAACACACCCAGCGTTCGCCCAGCCACTCCCCCGTTTCTCCAGACACTCCCGCGTTTTTCCCTGACACGCCTGCGTTTTTTTCGCACACTCCCAGAAAACGGTCAGTTTCCGCCCAGAAACACCCACTTCCTGTCTTCTGATGAAACGGCCAGCGTTGTGGGCCGAGAAACGCGTTAAGGTACTCCTTTGAAGGACCTCATTTGGACTGCTATATTCTCCTGACACCCTGTGAGCCGCATGCATCGAGTGGACCGTAGCCGCAATTAATACGGATTTTTCCACCAGCGGCCGGAGAATCTGCTGCTCCAGTCTTTTTACACTGTTGCATATCCAGACTGGTACAGCATCCTTCAGCAGAATTAAACAACCGTGTTCATCTGGATGGTTCACCGGTGACGAGACCAGCTGTACGTTCACTGCACAGAGCCGCTGCAAACCCGGCTCAGTACAGCGCCTTTGACGGAGAGGCTTCTACATCAGGTGATATACCACAAAGTGAATTTGACCATCACTATCCATTTGCCACATAATACTACAGCACGGTTGTCCGCAAGTCCAGTACTGGGACACTCTCTACCAATGAGATTCTATTGTGTATAAGGAGGACAGTGACTTATAACAGAGGCACTTTTTATCAGTCTCCTTTTTATAATCATTTCAGCTCGTGGACGCACGGCTGATTTTCATGAAGCATTAATGCAGCCCTAACTAGGGTTTATTAAAGGTTTTTATTCATATTTGTTCAGGAGATATGGCAGTCTCGTTTACATTTATATAATATCAATTGTTTATTTTTAGGCTAGTTCATGTATTGCATTTTTATGTGGATGACATATTAATATTTTAAATAAAACAATATATTGGATTCATTCTGCGCTCCCACTCTTTCTTTTTTCCTGTCAATCACACTACGATCAGCAGAACGATGAAAAAACCTCGGTAGGCCGTGAGTAAAAAAACAAACTTTTGTGCAAATTTACTTGGCGCAGACGCAATGCGAACATTGCGCATGCGCAGTTTGCGACTAATCGCTCCGTAGCGAAAAAAAATAACGAGCGAACAACTCGGAATGAGGGCCATTGTTTTAGAACTCATTTTAAGACCAATCTGCTGATAAAGACAGATATATGCGAACTTATTTATGTAATGGCAGTTTTTATAAAGCTATACCTGCATTTTAAATCATTATGGATTTTGTTTTTCTGTATACTGTATGTTTATTATGTGTTGTTTTTTTTGTTTTGTTTGTTTAAACCTGTTTTTATTGAAGCATCACATGTAATACAAAGTACACAGATGGAGCCCTCCTCATCTAACCCATTAATAGGATTAATTGAGCCAGGGCAGTCCGATTTAATCCCCTGCTGTATTGTTCTCCCTGTAATGTATTGCAGCTGAGAACAATAGAGGAACGGATTATGCTAATAAGCCTTGGTGCACCATGGTGCAGCAGAGAAGGCAAGATGAGCGTGGCTCCATCTGTACATGATGACAATAGTGCAACAATAATGGACGGTATCCGGACTTTAGGTCGACCACTGAAGGTCGACATTAGGTAGGTCTACAGGTATGGAAGGTAGACATGGGCAAGGTAGACACACAAAAGGTCGACACTGTTTTTTGGGGGGTTTGGAGGATTCAGGATCTTTTCATACCTTCTCTATCCAAGTGGGCATAGAGTTGGTCATAAATCTTGTGGCGGGCGGACACGTTTCAACTGTCGGTGGTTCCAGATGAAAATTCGGGTCAAGAACTCCAACCCCCCCCCCCCCCCCCCAAAAAAAAAACAAAAAACAAAAAAACAACCCAACAAAAACCCAAAACAGTGTCCTAATGATCACGTCGACCTTCCATATGTGTCGACCTACCTAGTGTCTATCTTCAGTGGTTGACCTAGTGACTGTCGACCTAGACACGGTCGACCCAATGATCCACACCCTAATGGACAATGATAAGTGTTCTCAACATATTCAATAGTTCAGTAACACTATGCAATGTCCTCGGCAGATAATAAGGACAATAAAAGTGCCATCTGTAGAATCCTTACAGGAGACTAGGGAGGCCAGTCCTGGGGATTGAGGGATCAGCGTTGAGTGTCCTCAGGATGCTCAGACGCTGCCCGGCTTGCTCCTTCCGGCTCCACAGCACAGTGTGACGTGCAGCAAGAGGTCACGCCGTCAGCCGCCGCTGGGGGAGAGAATATGAAGTTTCCCACCCGCCCGCGATATACGTTGAGATGTGTGTGGGGAGAGGGGCCGGCCACATAGATAAAAGCCAATCCCGGGAATCTCGGGATTGAACATTTTTCAATCCCGATGCCAGGGATTGGCCTCCCTACAAGAGATATGTTGATAAATACAATGTGTGATGGAGCAAGATTTCTCCATCAAAGTAAAGCACCATATGTCTGGTTCCAATATTGAATATTATTTATTTATTACCAGTTATTTATATAGCGCACACATATTCCGCAGCGATTTCCAGAGAACATTTGGCCATTCACATCAGTCCCTGCCCCAGTGGAGCTTACAATCTATATACCCTATCACGTGTATACACGCACACACATTCATGCTAGGGTTACATTTGTTGCGAGTCAATTAACCTACCTGTATGTTTTTGGATTGTGGGAGGAAACCGGAGTACCCGGAGGAAACCCACGCAAGTACGGGGAGAACATACAAACTCCACACAGTTATGGTGGGAGTGGAACCCATGACCTCAGTTCTGTGAGGCAGTAACGCTAACCATTACACCATCCGTGCTGCTCCAATATCAGTATCAAACATAAAAGGAAAAAAAAGGGGGTTTCCGTCTCTTGTCCTTCTCCACACACCCCTTGGGAAACCCCCTTATTTGGCATAAATAGGTCCATCTGTACCCTAATATTAAAGGAGGGAGGGGTGTGCTGTTTATTTTAACTTAGTTTTCAGTGTTTGGCCTGTAACCATTCCACCCATGTCCAGCCTGTGGGTAACCTGCCAAGAAGTTGCTGCGTTAATAGTTTTGTGTGTCTCATGCAATAGCTGCATTTTAAGGGGGATTTATAGATCATGTGATAGGCCGCAGCCTGCGAGCAATATTACCTTTCTTTAGCCTTCGGTGATCTTCTGCAGCAGAGATCTAACTGGATTCCTTTCTTCTATATACTCCGAACAAGTCTTAGTGTCGTAGGCAGTAACGTATGCATCCATCTGCAGCAGGGGCCACCTGTATTCTGTGTATGTGATGCGAAATGCGTTGGTATTCATAGTAAAACATGGTTATATAGTACATATAGGGAATCTGAAGATTTAGAAAAGCTATCAGCAATACGGTGTAAAGAATGTGATTTATGCATTTTTAGGTCTTTGATGCCACTAACACTACAAGAGAGAGAAGATCTATGATCCTGCAGTTTGCAAAGGAGCGCGGTTACAAGGTACAGCGTGCACATGCTGTGATGTTTTGTCCAGCGTCTGTGTTTGGTATTGAATGATTATGTAATACCCCTTTCAGACTGCCTGAGGCGGGTCGCACACGGGAGCTTCCAGCATGTGACCTGCCGCCGCTGACTGCAACCCGGCAAATTGCCGGGTTGGTGACGTCAGCGGTGACTCGGCAGAGGCGGTGCTTAGAGATCACATGTATTTCAACACTTGCACCTTTGAGACCGCACATGAACACGGGTTATGCGTGTTCATGTGCCAATAACCCGTGTTCAGAGGAGGCGGTGTGAAAGGGGTATAATAGTCTGTGTTAAGTGGTTGCGTTTTTTCTTTTTTTCCTTTAATTTCCCATTCTTTTTCGAAGTCAAAACAGATTAATCTGTGTCTCCTAAAGTACCGCTTAACCCAATAAACTTGACTTTGTCCAATATTAATAGGTGCAGTCTTTTTTTAATATGTGAAAGTTGTGGATTTTTATTTACATTTCTTTTATAAGGTTTGAGAGCATTGTTCTGTTCCTTGCCTTTGGGACCCCCTGCAGTCTACTCCTGCCAGGGGATTATGAACATGAAGGCTTCCCCCCCCGCCCCCCCCCCCACCCCCCCACCCCCAACCACCCCGTTCTGCCTATTTACAAGGCTATTCACTTTAAGGGTACTCCCAATCCAACATTTTTTCTTTTTAAAGGGTGGGGGTTGTTCCAGGTCTAAGGGCGGATGTCCCAGTCTGAGCAGCCTGAGGGTGACTTCGCATCATTGCTTCAGCCGCGCTGTAATATCCGTTCGTCTGATGCCCTTTATAACCCTTCTCTTTATAGACAGAATTGTGTCATCTGGTTGGTGATGCAGAAAATGTTGCACAATTACATAATCGCTTGTTTAAATCTTGCATAATTGTCTCTGGCGGTCTGCCCAGTTGAGGAAATATAAAAGTCACAAAGCATTAATATAAGGAACTGCTCACAGAGAAATTCATTTAATACACACATTGGCATTTATTTTTTAATCAGAGCATTTTGTATGGGAAAAACAGCTAGCAATGAAAAAAGTTAGGGGTCTATTCATAAAGTGGTGAAAGTGCGGAGAAGTATGCCCATGGCAAGCAATCAGTGTTGAGGTAACATTTATAAAATGCATTGTATAAAATGATACGTAGCAGCTGATTGGTTGCCATGGGCAACTTCTCCACTGGCTGACTTCTCCACACTTTTCACTGCTCCATGAATAAAGCCTTTAGCGTCTATAATCTCTCCTAAGCATAGCAATAGGAAGAATGTGGCATTTTGTAAGCTTGCGAGCAGGGCCTTCCTACCTCTGTCTGTCTGCTTTTACCCAGTTTTGTTCTATGACTGTTGTTCTAATTGTAAAGCGCAACGGAATATGCTGCGCTATATAAGAAACTGTTAATAAATAAATAATTTTTGCACTTATGGCTAACCTTTTTCAAATGATTTTAAATGTGCAAAACACATTGATAATACAATACCTGGTTATAACTCTCTTCAAATCAGTCAACGTCAAATCATTTTGTGGGCCAGAATATATATTATGCAGAGCTGTGTAATCCCTACATAACTCTTTTCTATAACTTCTTCTTTTTTTTTTTTTAAGGTGTTCTTTATCGAATCCATCTGTGATGACCCTGATATCATTGCTGAGAATATTACCGTAAGATCAGTACTTACTATGAATAGAAGTAGACCTGACATTGTTACCTAAATATATGTACTGTACATACATATATATACAGACACACACACACACACACACACACACACACACACACACACACACACACACACACACACACACACAACTTGCATAAACTCTAAAAAGTTACCAAGTTTGTTGTTCCAGACTACTACCAACCAATCCGCTCCTGTCATTTTTCAAACACAGCCTGTTACATGACAGTTAGGAGCTGATTGGCTGGTGCTTTATCTCTCTCTACTTTATCACTGTCCAAGGCTTAGTAAATATCCCCCTGTGGGGCAGATTTAAATACGAGTGATATTCTGGTCATCACTTGTTATGGATGATAAATGGTGCCCCAGCCAATCAGCTCCTAACTGTCATGTGCTTGAAAAATGACAGGAGCTGATTGGCTGGAGCTCCATTTATCATTTGTAAAGAGTGACATCAAAATATCACTTGTTGTTAAATCTGTCCTTATATGTGCAATATATTCATGACTTTTTATTTATTTTGCCTTAATACTTTCCTTGTACATTATACAAGTGACATAAATACTTTTTCCTATTGTCCACGCTGTTCTTTTCATATTGCATTTAGAAGAGTGTGAGAAGGCACCAGGCACGCAGAGTATTGTGTAGACTCCTTGCAATATGTTTTACAACCTGCCTTATTGTCAGCGTCTTGTAAGCTTTCGCTTTTGGGGAGGCTAAAAATATATGTATTTTTATTTTTATTTTTTTATTTTTTTTAGTATGAACTGTTAACTATTTTATATCAGTGCTTAACAAGATTTTTAAAATCTAGGAGCCAGGATAAATGTGTAGGAGCCAGACTACCGACCCCCCCCCCCCCCCCCTCTTCCTCCTCCCCCTTCAAAAAAAACTTTTGAAACCCATCCCCCATGCAGCCATATTACTGAGCAGCTTCCCTGCCCAGGCAAACCAACCCCCGTGGCTCTTAAAGTAAATGTTCAAACTCATAATTTCACTATTTTACTGCAGATTTATTATTATTATTATTATTATTATTATTATATATATATATATGTGTACAGAAGAAGCTAGCAGCGCCAAAAATACAGTATCTATGTTAATAAACAACAGTATAGGAATAATATATATGCTCTGTAATAAGTATCAGAACAACACCTGTTGGACACTCCCTTATGCAATTTAGGGCGTCAGCTTGGGTACCTCAAAGAAATTGTAAGCACTGGTATGTATGCCTACTAGTTCCTAAAAATGGTGGAGGGGGGGGGATGAGGTATTTCAAGCGACCAAGGTGTCTAGTCAATAATTGAGAAAAGCAGGTACTATAAAAAATTGAAATTTTAATATTGGGAGTACACTAAAAAAAGGGGGGGTAACATGCAATAAAATATGTTTAATAAAAAATATATTAGCTAGGTTAGTGTAAAAAAGAACTAGGTTTAGACTAAAAAAATACAGTAGGGGTAAATTTGTCAAAAAATCATAAAAGTACATAATAACACTAAAAAAATTTTTAAAAAGCAAAAAATGCATAGGATAAAATACAGAACAGGTGAGGAGAAGTAGCTTATCTTATCAAAGTTTGAGATGAGATCAGAATGTCACCCAACGCGTTTCGTCCCTCATGGACTTCATCAAAGGGTACTGTAATGCTAGAGACAGAACCTATTTATGCCTTGAGACTGGGGAAGTAATGCTGACCTCACTTCCTGTTGAGTTAATTGATAGCAGCATGTCTATAATAAAAATGCAATTCTGTGCGGGTGAATTTAAAGAGGATAAGATGGAGACCATAGCTAGTATATTTTCTAATTAAAACGAGTCATGATTAGGGTTTAAAACGTCAGAAACATGTGTAATAAGTCACTTCCGGTCCGGAGTCTGTTGCTGATAACATCCGCCCCAAGTCTGCCACACTTCCGCCCCGCTTCCGGCGGCATTGAAACGCTTCTGCGCATGCGCCTGGTGGGCACAGGCGTGATGAACTCAATTGTTTCCTTTGCTTTTTACTCGGAGCGGCGGCCATCTTTTTGGTTGGTAATATGAAATACGTCACAGTGCTTCTTACTTGGAGCGGCGGCCATCTTGTTGGTTGGTTACATGAAAAAATGTCACAGTGCTTCCGTGAAAGTGATATTCAAAAAACGTGAATGCATCCATTAATGCGGTGTGGCTCCCCAGCGGGTATATAGAAGGAAAAGAAAATTGCTTAATTCAGATGGCAATAAAAACGGAGGACAATGCAAAGAAATAAGTTATATATAGAGGAGAAAAAATTGAAGCATATTTAAAGAACTGAAATTAGGAACGATCAGATATATATATGATATACATATGAATACTAATGAATGGAACAATATACAAACATTTGTAAGGGGGCAGGAATAAATATAAAATATAAAAAAAAAATAAAAAATATTGAAATATATAAAAAAATGAAAAATATATATACAAAAGGAAAAGAAGATGTATATAAATAGAAAATGCTTGATGCGCAAGTGGAGTGTCCACGAGTAAACGGAATGAGGATCTGAGTGAAGGGAAGGCATTAGGGAAGGGGGGGGGGGGGGGGGGGGATGGGGGAGGGGAGGGGGGGAAAAGGCAAGGAAACGAAAATTGTTTTGGGAACCAAGTAGGTGAACCAAGTAGGTGAACGGGTGGTAACGTTAGAAAGATGAGGATGTGGCTATCGAGACGAGGTCCATAAGTACTATAGATGAAATACAATCATATATGTACGTAGTCCACTGAGAGTTTGTCCGAAGTTTCCCCTCTTTTGCCTAAGTGATTACAACACCCGGTATCCCAAGGAGGTCTCCCATCCTTGTACTGACCGGGCCCATCCTTGCTTAGCTTCCAAGATCGGACGTTGTTGGGCGTCCCCAAGGAGGTATGGTTGTAATATTTATGGCTAGGTTGGAAACATATTCCTCTCATTTCATATAATGATGATATTTGTCCAGTACTTAAAGAAATATGGAGGAATAGAATACAGGAATTAGCAAAGTGGGATGAGAGATGTAGGGGTGTAGAGTAAATAAGGTGAATTTTTAACAAATGGTGGTAAGTGGAAATAAGCTTAAGGGTGGGAGTAGCTTAAATTACAAAAAAGGTGCTATCTCGTACCCTTCGTTGAAACCATCCGGATGGAGAGTGTTGAGTTCGTATATCCAATACATCTCTCTCCTAGAAAGGAGATTTGAAAGGTCTCCACCTCGGGCTCCCAGTGCTACTAGTTCAATGCCTTTGTACGTTAATGTCTCTGGATCCGAGTTATGGAAAAGGTGGAAATGTTTGGAAACTGCATGGGTGAGGACTTTATTCTTGATATTCCTAACATGTTCCTGGATACGTATTTTAAGGGGTCTTTTAGTTTTTCCTATATACTTCAATTTACATGGACACTCCAGAATGTAGATTACTGACATGGTGTTGCAATTAATGAATTGTTTGATCTGATACTCTTTTTGGGTTTGAGTATTTTGGAAGAACTTTCTGTTAGGATGGAGGTATCTACATATGTTGCATCTCCCGCATTTGAAGCTTCCTTTGCATTTTGGCATTGTGCTTTTGGCTGGTGGATTCTTCAACATGCTAGGGGCTAGTGTGTCTTTGAGACTACGAGACTTGCGGAAGACCATTTTTGGCTCTTTGGTGAGGTAATTCTTCAATATGGGGTCCATAAGGAGTATATTCCAATGTTTCTTGAGGACCTTCTTAATGAGATTCTCGTGTCTACTGTATGTTGTAACGAATTTCACTGTTTCTTCCTTGGCGTTCTTTGTTTTGTACTTGAGAAGATCCGTTCTTTCTGCAGCTTTGGCCTTGAAGGTGGCTTCTTCCAAAAGTCGGTTCGGGTACCCCTTGTCTTTGAATCTTCCTTTATACACTTCAAGTTGTTGATCTCTGTCCTCGGTCTTCTTACAGTTCCGTGTTATTCTTGTGAATTGGGATAGGGGAGTATTGTCTTTCCATTGTTTGCGGTGATTGCTCTTGTAGTGGACGTAGCTGTTCATGTCTACCTTCTTTATGAAGTTACTTGTGATAATTTCCTCTCCTGAGTGTGTTAAAATCAGATCCAGGAATTCAATCCGTTCTGTATCTACATTGGCAGTGAACTTAAGGTTCATGGTATTAGACGAAATATACGTTAAAAATTCGTTAAAACATAACTGGTCACCTTCCCATATTATAATGATGTCATCTATGTAGCGTTTGTAGAAAATGATGTTTCGTTGGTACGGGTGATTGTTAAAAATGAATTCCTTTTCCCACTGCCCCATGAACAAATTAGCAAAACTAGGTGCAAAAATCGTGCCCATGGCGGTTCCGCATATTTGAAGATAAAACACATCTAAAAAGGTAAAATAATTGTGTTTAAGTATAAAATTCATGAGCTCACATAAAAACAGTCTATGGTCTTCTGTAATTTCAGGATCCGAAGAAAGGACATTATTACATGCCTCAATTCCCTTATCATGCTCTATACAGGTGTAAAGGGATTGTACGTCTATTGTGGCCCACCTGTATGTGTCTTTCCATTGTAATGTTTCCAAAAGGTTCAAGACAGATGTGGTATCTTTCAGGAAGGCCGGTAATTCCATTACATACTTCCTCAGGAATATATCCACGTATTCCGACAGGTGTGAAGTCAAAGAGTCAATACCAGCCACAATTGGTCTACCAGGAGGTTTGTCCATAGACTTGTGTATTTTCGGGAGAAAATAAAATATGGGGGTAGTGGGGTTGGAATTGAGGAGGTACTGGTATTCATCCTTCGTAAGTATCTCCTTTCTGAAGGCTTTTAGAAGCATTACCCTCAGGTCTTCCACAAACTGTTCTTTCGGATCACAGGGCAGTGGCACATATGATGTCTGATCCCCTAACAATCTGAGTGCTTCGGTGACGTATGCTTCTCTGTCCATAATGACCAACCCCCCCCCTTTGTCAGCAGATTTTATAACTATGTTGTGATTATCTTGTAACTGTTTTATAGCTTCCGTCTCCCTGTTGGAGAGGTTCTTCTCCTTTATAGATGGAATGTTGGCCTCACACAGATCCTTCTTTACCAGCTCGTAAAAAAGACCCACATTATGACCTTTTGATTCCAATGGGTAGAATTTAGATGTGGGTTTCAAGCCTGATTTTGATTGTTCATAGTTTTGTATCACCGCATCTTCTTTTTTCAGAAAATGTCGTTTAAGGGTAATTTTCCTTATGAATTTATTCAAATCGATGAAAACCTCGAACTTATTCATACCCTTTGTAGGTGCGAATGAAAGGCCTTTGTTAAGCAGTGTAGTCTCATGATTTGTCAAATTATGGCTAGACAAATTGAAGATGCCCTTAGGTGTGGGTTGTTCTAGACTAGATTTCGTTTTTTGTACAGTCTTGACCCTCCTACCTCCCCGACATCCTCTTCGTCTTCCAGTCTTCTTTTGCGTGGTGACGTATTCTTCGTTCTTGCCGGTGTTTTTGTAGTGTCTCGGTGGTGGTGGTTCGTACCTTTCGATAAAAAAGACTCCTCAGTATTAGAATCGAGTCTCCGTAGTGTTGTGAATTTATTACTAGTTTCGAAATTATGAGGTTCCTGGGTCTCCTTGTTTTTGTTCCTAGGACCATTGGGTTTCCTGGGAACCGTTTTCCAATATTCCCTTCTGCCTTGTGGAGCCATATGGCCTCCTCCAGAAAAGCGGCTCCAATTCTTAATCATGTTATTTTCATAGTCGTGTCTGTCTCTAGCGAATTTCTTTTCTTTGTTCTTAATGACCTCATCTTCAATGCGATCGAGTTTTTTATTTAACACCTTTTCGTTAATCCTGAAGTCCTCCTTGTCTTTATGTACTTCCATTTTATTCTCAGCCTCTTTAATGTCAGCTTCTAGGTCTGAGATAATGCGTTTTTTCTCCGTGATCAATAATTTCATGAGAGATATAGAACAATTATGTAGAGTCTTGTCCCATTCTTGTACGAATTCTTGGTTATCCTTCCCAAAGGTGGGCTGTTTCGTAATCCTGAGCCCCCTGGGGACTCTGTTGACGCTGACATAATGTTCCAACCCCCTAATATCCCACCATGCTTTAACCTCCTTGGTCAGTAGTCTCTCAA